>NC_080716.1:1501611-1686611 GCF_019097595.1 Hemibagrus wyckioides
GCTGTGTGTGTGCTGTGTGTGTGTGTATGTGATGTGTTGTGTGTGTGTGTGTGTATGTGATGTGTTGTGTGTGTGTGCGTGTGTGTGTTTACACCCCCAGTACTGACTCTGTGCTGCAGTAGTGTGAGATGTGGAGTAATAAATGGAAGTAAAAGCTACAGCAGAGATAAGATATGAAGCCGAGAGCCTGCGAGCTGCTGATAATAATAATGATAATAATAATAATAATAATAATAATAATAATAATAATGACACCTTCTAGCAATTTCTCTGAAAAAAACTCATCCACAGAGAGGAGCAGAATCGGGGCACGACTCAACAATCCATTCATCTCATCACAACACTGTGCTTTATTTTATTAATTTAATTATTTTATTTAAATGTCCAGGATGTGGAAGAACTATCGCACTGTACTGCTGTTATAAGATCGCGCATGCGCACTGCGACGAGGCTCTTTGACAGCTGTACTATCCTGACACAGCTAACGTTAGCTAGGCGGTTAGCTCACCCGGTGTATACGCAGATAAACCAAAAACTGACCGCTTATCCAATTGTTTCACTTTAGTAACGAGGCATTTAAGAACATTTTCCAAAATTTCCCATTTTGTTCGAATGCACATTAGCGTCGGTTAGCTTAGCTACCGTTAGCAGTGCTGGCGCAGCCGCAGCGCTTTTACCTCCAAGCAGCGCGAGGTGTCGTAATTAAAGGCTCCGGGACTTGAGGGTGATGAAGATGTCAAAATGGCGTCCTCGCCTTTATCAAGCTACATGTTTTAGGAAAATCGTCTTGTTCTGTGATGCTAGCTCGTAGTGTAGAGATCCACCCAGCAACCGCTCTGACATCCACTTTCCTTCAACACGACCATGATACAGTGGTTAACCGCTACTTCCGGTTCGAAGCCACAGAGCGCGGCCGTATTCCAAATCCCAGTCACATGCGCAGTACGTACCGTATGAAGTAATCGAGGTCTACAGCCTACCTAGTGCACTATGTTTGAAAACAGACGCCGTTTGGAATCCAACCGAAAATTGGGCGTAAACATTAATGCAGCGATTTCTCCCTCTAGCGGTCAGAGACGTGAACAACAGGCGGAAAAAAACCTCGCAGATTTGAATTTTTGCTCTCCCGGCCCAAGCGCCACCTTGTGGACATGTGAGGGAATTACACCAGGACTTTTTTTTATATACCTTCTCATTTTTACAGATTTTTTTCTCAAACTTAATTATTTAGTATAATACATTTTTTATTATTGATATATTATTATTATTTTTTATTGATTATACTGATATACTATATTTATCCAGAGATTTTAAGGGGTTGGCGCAAATCATACATTCTTTACATTTCTAAATAAATATTTGTTTTTTTTTATTTAAACCTTACTTGTTTGCTTGTCATTTTTAACAGTATGTTTTTCATTTTGTTTGCTCGACGGAGGTTGATTGTTTGTTGATGTTTTCATCTTTTAAAAAGTATACTAATAAGTATTTGTTTATTTGTTTGTTTATTCCATATATTAAGGTTTCATTAGAGCATATCCTTTTTTATCAAACTGCAATTTATAATTTCTATCTATTGGTTTGTTTCTCGTTTCAATACAATTTAAATATTTATTTTTAAAAAAAATTTAGTCATTTTTTTTTTCCGTTAGGTGTTTAACTTTTATTTTGAAATATCGGACGCCATTTTGTATTTTCCGCCCACATGCGTACATGTAAGCCGTGTCCCAAATAACCAAATAACGCCGTTTTAAATATCTAGGGCACTCTGTGGCACTAGTTGAAATGAATAGCCTATGTAGTGCACTTGTGTAGGGTTCAGAGAGTTATTTGGACTTTTGCCATCTCCAGCTGTCTTTCCCGTGTGGACAGATGGTTGAAAGACGACTGAAGCACTAAATGTAGGAAAAACGATTTGTTTGTAAGTTTTTCTAAAATAACTCGGCGATAACAATAAAGCATTTATATGTGAATATAATATAGTAAATATACGATGTTGCTGCTAGCTAGCTAGCTAATTTGTCTCTGACTGGTATTATTTATTTAAAATTTACCCTCTTAATGCAACTTATTACTAGCTAAACCAAAGCAAATTGTTCTAATAATAATATTAATGATGATTATTAATTATCGTGCCACCATGAATGCATCTTTCCATCCTGTAATAATGTACAGAGTCGTGATTGCTGTTCCTCCAATGCGCCACCGGCTAAATCCCAAATGCTTCCTCATTGCCTACTATTGTTCACTACACAGCGCGTGCATTTAACGGTTTCTGCACTAGAAGTAGTGCACTAGAAGTCTAACATGGCGCCGTTTGAAACACAACTAGAGTTCTTTTTCGTGTGCTAGGAGAATTACCCAGGTAAAGTAGATCTAGGGTTAAACGAGAAAGAGAGAGATAAAGAGAGAGTCAAAGTGAGAGAGCGAGAGAGAGAGTTAAAGTAAGACAGGGAGAATGAGAGAGAAGTAAGAGAGAGAGAGAGAGAGAGAGGGAAAGGGAGATATATATATATTATATTATTTACATACATATAGAAAGAGGGAAAAAGGGAGCGAGAGAGAAGTCAGAAGTCAAAAGTCAGAGAGAGATAGGGGAGTCAGAGAGAGTCAAAGTAAGAGAGGGAGAAGGAGAAAGAGAGTCAAAGTAAGAGAGTGAGAGAGAGAGAGAGAGGTCAGAAACCAGAGAAAGAGAGGGGAGTAAGAGAGAGTCAAAGTGAGTGAGTGAGCGAGAGAGGAGTCAGAGAGATCAAAGTGAGAGAGAGAGGAGTCAGAGAGAGTCAAAGTAAGAGTTTTGAAAGGGTTAACGTGGCTAAGAAGTAATGAAAGCATATAGCCAACAGTTAGCATCATGACCGTCTCTGAAACTGGAGGAACAAGTTCTGAAGTAAAGTTGTGTAGAGATGGAGTTCTTGTGAAATTCTCAGATTTGTGTGCTCTGGGATGTCCTTTAGGCTGAACCGGAGCTGATGATGGTGTGAATATGGCACCATGGCAGAGGACTTGCTCAGAGACTCCTCGCTGTCCCTAAAGGCGGCCGTCCTCCGTGCGGCGGACCTTCCTCTGTCCGTCCTTTCCTCCCTTCCACAGGTGAGAAGCTCTCAATTTCTTCCTCTGGATGTCCCCTCTTCAGTCTGCCCCACTTGGTGTCAATTGTTAACGATGTCTCTCTTTCTGTCTCTTTAAACAGGTGAGTCTGAGCTCTGGCACTAAAAAGCTGGTGGCCGTTGCTGCCTTCGGCGCCGTCTCCGTCCTCTTCCTCGCCCGTCGCTTCAGGCGGCGGAAAGGGAAGAAGAAAGTGGTGCAGGAGCAGAAGAGGTCTGACTTCCTCTCCACGCTTCCACCACTGAAAGGTAGCAGCAGCTTCGTGTCATCGTTACACCTTAACATCACAGTAATTATCATTCATAACATCCCTCATCGCTCCTGAGCCCTGATTATCAGACTGTAAAGGAGTTCTTGTGTCCACTCTGCCAATCACAATGAGTTCATGTCTTCCAGATGCTGCCTGCCCTGCTGCCTGCCCTCGTCCGAACCTCAGTCTGTCTCTGAACTCGAAGAGCGGCTTTTCCTGTCACGCCATGTCTAACGGGGGCTTACACAGCAGACTGTCCAGCTCCCTGCAGAGTCTGGCCTCGGTAAAACGTTCACCTAAGTTCACAAAATGTTCTCACATTCCCACAAAACCCACTCACATTCCAACCAAAAGCTTTCTCACATTCCCACAAAATGTTCTCACATTCCCACAAAACCCACTCACATTCCAACCAAAAGCTTTCTCACATTCCCACAAAATGTTCACATTCCCACAAAACCCACTCACATTCCAACCAAAAGCTTTCTCACATACCCACAAAATGTTCTCACATTCCCACAAAACCCACTCACATTCCAACCAAAAGCTTTCTCACATTCCCACAAAACCCACTCACATTCCAACTAAAAGCTTTCTCACATTCCCACAAAACCCACTCACATTCCAACCAAAAGCTTTCTCACATTCCCACAAAATGTTCTCACATTCCCACAAAACCCACTCACATTCCAACCAAAAGCTTTCTCACATTCCCACAAAACCCACTCACATTCCAACTAAAAGCTTTCTCACATTCCCACAAAACCCACTCACATTCCAACCAAAAGCTTTCTCACATTCCCACAAAATGTTCTCACATTCCCACAAAACCCACTCACATTCCAACTAAAAGCTTTCTCACATTCCAACCAAAAGCTTTCTCACATTCCCACAAAACCCACTCACATTCCAACTAAAAGCTTTCTCACATTCCCACAAAACCCACTCACATTCCAACTAAAAGCTTTCTCACATTCCCACAAAACCCACTCACATTCCAACCAAAAGCTTTCTCATATTCCCACAAAATGTTCTCACATTCCCACAAAACCCACTCACATTCCAACCAAAAGCTTTCTCATATTCCCACAAAATGTCCTCACATTCCTACAAAACCCACTCACATTCCAACCAAAAGCTTTCTCACATTCCCACAAAATGTTCTCACATTCCAACCAAAAGCTTTCTCACATTCCCACAAAATGTTCTTACATTCCCACAAAACCCACTCACATTCCAACTAAAAGCTTTCTCACATTCCCACAAAACCCACTCACATTCCAACTAAAAGCTTTCTCACATTCCCACAAAACCCACTCACATTCCAACCAAAAGCTTTCTCACATTCCCACAAAATGTTCTCACATTCCCACAAAACCCACTCACATTCCAACTAAAAGCTTTCTCACATTCCCACAAAACCCACTCACATTCCAACCAAAAGCTTTCTCACATTCCCACAAAATGTTCTCACATTCCCACAAAACCCACTCACATTCCAACTAAAAGCTTTCTCACATTCCCACAAAACCCACTCACATTTCAACCAAAAGCTTTCTCACATTCCCACAAAATGTTCTCACATTCCCACAAAACCCCCTCACATTCCAACTAAAAGCTTTCTCACATTCCCACAAAACCCACTCACATTCCAACCAAAAGCTTTCTCACATTCCCACAAAATGTTCTCACATTCCCACAAAACCCACTCGCATTCCAACTAAAAGCTTTCTCGCATTCCCACAAAACTCTCTCACATTCCAACCAAAAGCTTTAGCATCCCTAACCAAATTGTTCGCCACGTTTCCAAATACTGGTCATATTCCATCAAAAAATAAAATCTTCCACTCCCACAAAACCCTCTCACATTTATGCAAAACACACTCGCATTCCCACAAAATGTTTTCGAATTCTCTTACATTCACAGAGAATGCTCTCACATTCACCCAGAATGCTCTTACATTCACAGAGAATGCTCTCACATTCATCCAGAATGCTCTCACATTAAATGTTTTCGAATGCTCTTACATTCACAGAGAGTGCTCTCACATTCACCCAGAATGCTCTCACATTAAAAACGTGCTCTCACGTTTACACATAATTCTCCCATACCATTACATAACACTCACATTCACACAGAATGCTTTCACATTTACACACAATGCTCTCATTCCATTATATGTAACACTCACATTCACACACAATGCTCTCACATTCACACAGAATGCTTTTACACGCTCAAACACTCTTGCTTTCAGACGAACCCACTCGCATCAACACAAAACACTTCCACTTTTACAGAAGCACATCATTTTTTTATGGAAAACCTGAATGTATACTTTCACATATTCAGTTAACGTTACACCGGCTTGTTCCGCCTCCACGTGATTTTAAATGTGGCTTTCTCTCAGGTGAAGAGCGTGAACTCTTGCAGCGAGGGCACCAGTGGATCGGCCTGCTGGGACAGAACGGACGACGGCGATCTACGTAACATCGTCACCACTCCCGAAAACCTCTATCTCATGGGTGAGACACTCGGACACGGAATCAGACACGAAACCACGTGCCGCTATTCAAAAATGATCAACAACAGTTCATTGTTTTGATGCCCAAAAAAGTATTTCATTCATTTCAGACCATTTATCATAGTTTTGTTAAACTATTCATATTAAGATCAGTCAAACTCGAAGCTCTGAATCTTACACACTCAGGTATGGAGCTGTTCGAGGAGGCGCTGCGACGCTGGGAAGAAGCGCTAAATTTCCGTAGCCGCCTAGCTGACGACGAGGCCGAGTGCACTTCTGTAAAACTCGGAGCCGGAGACGCCATTGCCGAGGAGACCGTAGAGGTACATGATCTTTATATCATCCTGAAGAAAATTTAGTGGTTGTTGACCACATCATACTTGACCACTAACCAGTTTTTACTCAGGATTTAGCTAAGCATTATGCTAGTATTTTGCACTGCGTTTTCACACAGGACATCATCAGCGGCGAGTTCATCCGTAAACTGGAGTCTCTTCTGCAGAGAGCCTATCGGCTCCAGGAGGAGTTTGAAGGAGCGCTAGGATTCCAGGACCCGTCTTCACACCATAGCGGTGAGTTGTACTGACAGAAACAGAATGAAGAGGAAGGAGGCTGAGTTTTCTCTAACGAGCCCTGGTGCTGTTGAATGAAATCTAACCCATGGATTCACTCGTCTTTCCGGTAGAGAAGCACAACGAAGGCTCAGCGAGGGAGGATCTGGACGACTCGTGTTGGAGAGACACCGTGAGCATCGGCTCCACCGACTCCTTCGTGTCCGCGGCAGAGGTGGACAACGTCGCCGTGACTTTTTTTTTTTTTGGTAGCGATTGTCCTTGAAACTGACTTGTTCCTTGTCTTTCTCAGATCTCTGAGCATAAGGCTGCCATGGGTCTCGGCTCTCTGTGCCGTTACCCATTCTACGAGGAGGCTCTGCAGATGGCTGAGGACGGGAAAATATCCTGTAGAGTTCTCCGGTGAGAACCGGACCCGAGATCACGCGAGATTCAAACAAAACACTTTGAGTGTAAAATGCAGAGCGTAATATTAAAAACGGTCTCACGTTTGCATATTCCGTGTGGCATTTTCCGTGTGAGGGCTAAAACAATTGCATTTGGAAATGAGAGAGCATTTTGTTTGAATGCAAATGAATTCGAGTACAGTTTTGTATGATACCTGTATTAAGTGCTTTTTATTGGATATTTTTGTGGGAATATGAGAGAATATACACTATATTGCCAAAAGTATTCGCTCACCCATCCAAATAATCAGAATCAGGTGTTCCAATCACTTCCATGGCCACAGGTGTATAAAATCAAGCACCTAGGCATGCAGACTGTTTTTACAAACATTTGTGAAAGAATGGGTCGCTCTCAGGAGCTCAGTGAATTCCAGCGTGGAACTGTGATAGGATGCCACCTGTGCAACAAATCCAGTCGTGAAATTTCCTCGCTCCTAAATATTCCACAGTCAACTGTCAGCTGTATTATAAGAACGTGGAAGTGTTTGGGAACGACAGCAACTCAGCCACGAAGTGGTAGGCCACGTAAACTGACGGAGCGGGGTCAGCGGATGCTGAGGCGCATAGTGCGAAGAGGTCACCAACTTTCTGCAGAGTCAATCGCTACAGACCTCCAAACTTCGTGTGGCCTTCAGATTAGCTCAAGAACAGTGCGCAGAGAGCTTCATGGAATGGGTTTCCATGGCGGAGCAGCTGCATCCAAGCCATACATCACCAAGTGCAATGCAAAGCGTCGGATGCAGTGGTGTAAAGCACGCCGCCACTGGACTCTAGAGCAGTGGAGACGCGTTCTCTGGAGTGACGAATCGCGCTTCTCCATCTGGCAATCTGATGGACAAGTCTGGGTTTGGCGGTTGCCAGGAGAACGGTACTTGTCTGACTGCATTGTGCCAAGTGTAAAGTTTGGTGGAGGGGGATTATGGTGTGGGGTTGTTTTTTCAGGAGCTGGGCTTGGCCCCTTAGTTCCAGTGAAAGGAACTCTGAATGCTTCAGCATACCAAGACATTTTGGACAATTCCATGCTCCCAACTTTGTGGGAACAGTTTGGAGCTGGCCCCTTCCTCTTCCAACATGACCGTGCACCAGTGACCAAAGCAAGGTCCATAAAGACATGGATGACTGAGTCTGGTGTGGATGAACTTGACTGGCCTGCACAGAGTCCTGACCTCAACCCGATAGAACACTTTGGGATGAATTAGAGCGGAGACTGAGAGCCAGGCCTTCTCGTCCAACATCAGTGTGTGACCTCACAAATGTGCTTCTGGAAGAATGGTCAAAAATTCCCATAAACACACTCCTAAACCTTGTGGACAGCCTTCCCAGAAGAGTTGAAGCTGTTATAGCTGCAAAGGGTGGACCGACGTCATATTGAACCCTATGGATTAGGAATGGGATGTCACTTAAGTTCATATGCGAGTCAAGGCAGGTGAGCGAATACTTTTGGCAATATAGTGTATATGTATATATGTGTATGCAAGTGCTTTCGTGTGAATGCGAGAGCATTTCGGAGAATAGAATTGAAGTAAGAAGATGTGAATGCAAGGGACTTGTGGGAATCTTGAGTTCTATTTGTTTTGTGTTTCTCGTGAATGCAAGTGGACTTTGAATGCGAGGGCGTTTTCGATTGGGGAAAGCAGTAGCAATCTGACTGAATAATTAAATGTGAGAGCATCTCTGTGGAAATGTCGGAGGTCTTAAGATTGAATATGATACCGTGTTTACGCAAATGCAAAAACTTTTGTGTGAAAGCAACATTTTTTGTGAGAACATTTTTCAGTGAGAGACTTCTGCTATTTGCGAAAGGCAAACTAGAAGATGTGAGTGCATTCTGTAGGAATTTGGAACTGTAAAGCTTGAATAAGCTTGCCGACGTTTATTGCATTTAAGTATTTTTTCCTCGATAAACTACTAATTTGCATAAGTGACAGATGCTCTTTGTACAGGAACCGTGTTTTTTTAACGATCCACTTATTCTTTATTGTTTTATTTCTCTCTCTCTCTTTAATTAAGAACCGAGATGCTAGAATGCCTCGGAGACACCGATTTCCTCGCCAAGCTACACTGCATCCGCCAGGCTTGTCAGGTACGATAACATTTTCTCCAATCCATTTGATTCATCTATCAAAGATAGCTTTCTACATGCCCCCCAGTCACGCCGTGTAATGAATTGCTGCTCTCTTAAGGTCATTCTCCAAGAGATATCGACTCGGATGTTTCTGGCTGACACAGGGAAAAAAATCTTGTCCTCGATAATCGCGAAAGCCAGAAAGGTGAGTGTCGGTTGTAAATCTACTGCTCTGATTGATGTTCTGTAGCTCTGTATGTGTTATAGATCATTTTCGGGTTTCGGCAGAATCCCAAGAGATTTGAGGAAGTTTATGAGGAGATGATCGGCTTCCTGGAGCAGAGGGAGCACTGGGAGAAAACCGAGGCTGAGCTCTCTGCCCGAGGGGTAAGGACATTTCTCACAAGACACTTGATTGATTGATTGATTGATTGATTGATTGATTGATTTTAAACCAATAGGTGAGGCATTTAAACTTCTACGACATCGTCCTTGACTTTATCCTAATGGATTCTTTTGAGGATCTGGAGAATCCGCCCATGTCCATCACGAACGTTGTCAACAACCGCTGGCTTAACGACGCCTTCAAAGAAACCGTACGTCTAAAGAGATCCGTTGCATTTCATCAAACAGCTCAGATCAGTAACGTGTTTTTTTCCCCCCCTGCAGGCGGTGGCTTCAAGCTGTTGGTCTGTTCTAAAGCAGAAGCGACAACACGTGAAGGTATACCTTTTCTGATACCGCTAGCGATTGATACTAGCCTATTTTTCACCTATTTATGTGTGGAGTGATGTTTATATTTAGCTATTTACCTTGGGTTCTTTTTCAGGATCAGGATGGCTTTATTGCTCACTTCTACGCGGTGTGTGAGCACATTAGTCCCGAGTTAGCTTGGGGTTTCCTGGGGCCTAAAAGCCCCTTGCATGACTTTTGCTGCTTCTTCAAGGTGCCATTTTTAGACAAAACCTTTCAAGCTTTATGCTAAATTTCAGCGTCAAACTTTATAACCTTTGTTTCTGTTCCCACAGGAGCAGGTGCTACTCTTCTTGAAGGACATCTTCGATCTGGAGAAGGTGCGTTACTCCAGCGTGGACACACTGGCTGAAGACGTACTGCACCTGCTGCACTACCGAGCCGAGTTGCTTCTAAGCTGCACGCTCTCCGAATACACCCCCCAAGCTAACGGCTGCTTCGGCACCGTGACCCGAGTGGTGTCCGGTGCACCGTCCGAGACCCAGGTTCAGTGAGCGGATGTCCGGCGATTTTTGTAATTTCATCCCATCTTTGAAGAGGAACAACGTTTTCACAATCAGTGCTTTTGTTTTTTTGTTTTTGTTTTGACTTAATGATAAAGGTCAAAGTGTAGCATGTAAACGTAGTGAAATTATTATAACGTGCTGCTCTGTAAAGTTTGATCACACTTGTTATGTACGTTAATTATTTATTTCATATCTGTTTTTTATTCTTGAAACCAGTGCCATGGAAAATGGTCTGATTGAATGTGTGCGAGAAATGTCCCTACCTCTGGCTAGAAATGTCCAAAATCCCCCACTTCTCGCTTTAGAGCTAAATAAACCATTTGCCCCCCCCCCCCCCTTTACCAAAATACTGCATACTGTATAGTAGTGGAGAACGAATTCTTTTAAACATCACACATTATGTTATGATGATACGCCTTATTTGTTGGCGCCTGTATCGTGTTCTCAAGTTCGAAGTAAATGTTGCTTTTTTATTGAAAATTTTAACAAATTCTTAAAGACAGTTGTTTCTTGATCCAGACTCGGCCGTGTTATTGTCAAAAAAAGGGTGGAGCTTAAGTTAAATGATCTACTTACAAACTTGATCATATGATATAACTCCTAGCTGCTATTTTATTTATTATTTTCAGAACACTGCTAACCCAAAAATAATGGTTTTATACTCAGCCTTAACAGTTAACGTCATCTGTCACTATCACTAGATAGCCAGTAAGTTAGCACTAGCTAACTATACTCATATTTATGATTAAATGTGAAGCTTTAACCTAAGCTCTACCCTTTGTTAAAGCCAGGATATAAGCTAAACTGCCTGTTAAGCGAAATATGTATTCGAAAAGAACTTGGATGTATTTTGTCTAATTATCAAACTATTTTTTTGTAAAACTGTCCGAAGGTTGTGCTGCTACATTGTCAGATTTATAAACTAATAAAAGGCCAATGGAAAAGCCTTTCTCAGCCGTGAGAACGATTACTATGAGAGAATTGTTTATTGTAATATTTATGTTTTGTAGTTTTGTAATATTTAAGTTGATAATGCTAACTTTTATTACACCGTGACACGGTAATCAAACTCAAACCGCATGCTACATGTTGTTTTCGTTATTGAACACTAACGCTAGAGGTTCCCTACTGGTCTGCTTTCAAGTAAGGTTAAGTGTTTGTTTTTTTATTATTGTTCTCATGATTTCCAGGCATCATGACAGCAATCACGATGAAGGCGGAAGGTTTTAAAGAGAAACAGAAGCTCGTCAGTCTGTTTAACCTTCCACGATATCGCTAAACACTACAGTTTATTTTTGGAAACCCAGAGTGGTATGGCTTCAGTTCCTCCAGACTGACCTAAGATATGGTGCTCATGTAGCAGGGAGTAAAGTAATATCTGCACCCTTCTGGATATTCCACAATTAAATGTAAATTTTAAACTGATAAAAGGTATGATGTGTTTAAGAAAAAATATTCTAATTGTTAGTGGGAGGTGGTATAAAAGGAATAAAACACTTCAGAGTGTGCTGTTGTAAGTTAACTTTATTTGGTTTGGCGCTCTGTTGTTGACATTTTACCTCAGAATGCTAACTATGCTAATTCTTCACACACACACACACACACACCCCACCCCCAACGACCGGAAGTCGTGATATGAAGCTCGCGCGCCCCCTTCCGTGGCACGGCCGCGTTCGTGTCGCAGTTAGATTTTTCCGCCTCGTCGTCTCGGCTGCGCGGCCATATTCTCCCACACGGCTTCACCCTCAAACATGGCTGATTACACGAGTGTGGCACCGCCGTCCTCCAACGCCGGCGGAGGAATGAACGACGCTTTTAAAGATGCACTACAGCGGGCGAGACAGGTGAGCGATTAAACCTTGAAAGCCATATTCGCGGCATTCAAAAACAAAGCACAGGAAAACAAGTCGCGGACTACTTTTACCTCGAGCACGGGAGGGTTACCCCGTGGCTGCGTTCCAAATGGCGACGTAATGTGCGTGCGAGTGCACTGCGTAGGGTACACGGCGTAGAGCTCGCACGCGTATATCTAGTGCACTGGAAAGCTAGTAAGGAGGGATTCGGGACGTGTCCTTGGTCGATTTACGGGGGCCTGCTAATATCATTGCAACAAAGGAGAGATGTCTGAGGCCCTGATTCTTTTAATATTTCAATAACTCACGTGCCATTGCAAGTTTATCGCTTTTAATGCAGTGTGTATTAAAGGAAAATTCACCGCGTGGAAAAAAATCTAGCATTATTTCATCAAAGTGTTTTTTTATATAGATATCTCTAATGTTGACTAATGTTGAAGCTGTGCTAGCGAGTTAGCTTTAAGCTAGCTGTAGGTATCGCTAACTAGCTTGCTAGCGGTTTAAAATGATGATTTCCAAAACGAATGTAGGTTTTTTTTTTTTAACCTGGTTTTGAAATATGTGTAATGAATGAAATGTAAATATTTATACTAACTCGGCCAACATGGCAAACTAGCTACTTTATAAGCTGTGGGCGAATTTATTCCACGACCTGAGGCCTTGTTTGCACGCGCGCCACGACAGCCTGCCTCAAGTTGTATGAAGGATTTATTTATTTATTTATTGCTTTTCAGATAGCAGCTAAAATCGGGGGTGATGGAGTTAATCCACCTCCTCCTACCAACGAATTCGCATATGGAGGGCAGAAAAGGCCTTTGGAAGACGGGGGTAAGTTCTCATGCAATCTTTTGTGGAACTAAAAGAGTTCCGGAACTCTCTTGAACCAGTGATCCATTCGAATCTTTTTGAGTGAGTCATTTGAGGTGAACCGACTCTACTGAATCAGTCTGGTCGAATTTGATACTACAAGTATTTTAATACATTATTTTGACTTATTTTAAATATTTTTTCCCCTCATTTCCTAGTGACAAAGTAGCTGATTGCGTATTACAATACTGTGCTTTATTTTTGCACGTCTGGCAATAATTTACTCATAAAAACACATTTCTCATTCCCTGTGCTACACTTGATGATTTTTCAGTAACGCAGTGTTCCAAGCTGCTGACACTGGAGACTCCTTCCTTAAAGTTTTTCCATGTTCGATAGCTTCGCATTCATATAGTCGTGTGATTTGCATCTGCGCTGCAGTTAGAGCTGCTTTTATAGCAAAATAATCAGCGGACTCTTGTGAGATTTGGTGTTTACACATCACCTCGTCTTTTTCGCCCCTACAGATCAGCCAGAAACAAAGAAAGTCGCAAGTGACCGTAAGCGTTTTATTTTTTTTTTTTTGTAGTCGTATCTCTTTAAAAATAAATACTGAACTGTGGCCTTAGTGTTGCTGTGAGAATTAGATAGACGTTGTCTAACTCATTTGGTTTCTCCCCCCCCCCAAAAGCTTTTGCTGCAATGGGTGGAATGGCTGGACTTCCAAGGTACTAAATTTATATAATAACTGAGTGTTAACTTTGAGAATAGGGCTCATACTTGCATTTTTCTCACAAACAAACGTCTGATTGCTTTCCCCAGGCCTACATCCGAAGAGTTCAAGGTTCCAGACGGCATGGTTGGCTTTAGTAAGTCAGTTTTGTAAAGGCTTCAAGGTTTCGTAGTTGCTTCCTGCCGTTTTCTGAGATTTAATCTATGATTGCTTTGTCTAGTTATCGGAAGAGGAGGAGAGCAGATTTCAAGGATACAGCAAGAATCAGGATGCAAGATACAGATTGCTCCAGGTGAATTATCTTAACTGAAGATTTTCTAGCTTTCTTTTCCCCTTCTGTAAGCCTTCAAAACATAAACATGCTTTTTTGTTTTTTTTATACAGACAGTGGCGGCATGCCTGATCGCTCCGTGACGTTAACAGGCTCTCCAGATTCCATCATGTGAGTGTGCATGCTGTGACAAAGGCAGTGTTTACATTTACACAGCGTAGTGTGAATATTGAGCGTTTCCTTTTACTAACAGGACCGCAAAGAGGTTACTGACAGAGATCGTGGAGAAGGGCAGACCGACTCCGTTTCACAACGACGGTCCCGGCATGTCTGTCCAGGAAATTATGATCCCGGCGTCCAAAGCTGGCCTCGTCATCGGAAAGGGAGGCGAGACGATTAAACAGTTACAGGCGAGTAAAGATCTATTTATTTATTAATCTAAGTGTTTTCTTTTTTAATAATCGACCTTTAAATATCTCCGTTCCGAATTGCAGGAGCGAGCCGGGGTCAAGATGGTGATGATTCAGGATGGGCCTCAGAACACCGGGGCGGACAAACCGCTCAGGATTTCTGGAGATCCTTTTAAAGTTCAGGTAAGTTTAATGCGCAGAGTAAAAGATTACAATTGTCCTGAAGTCCAGGTGCAAATCTTTTATATCGAGCCTTTTAATTCCAGCAAGCCAAAGACATGGTGATGGACCTGATCAGAGACCAGGGTTTCCGAGAGCAGAGGGGAGAATACGGATCACGCATGGGTGGAGGAGAAGGTTTGGATGTAAGTCGTGGTGATGGAGAGCTGGTGTGTGTTTGTGGGGGGCTGTAACACTGTTATAAAAAATGTTTTGTTTTAATGTTCTTTAAGGTTCCAGTGCCGCGCTTTGCAGTGGGGATTGTGATCGGCAGGAACGGTGAAATGATCAAGAAGATTCAGAATGACACTGGTGTTAAAATCCAGTTCAAACCAGGTTTGTATAGGTTTATTGTATAATGGCTACATGTATGGGACAGAGTAGCTGTATATCATATATCGTCTCCGATCACTCTCTTCTGTCACTCACAGATGACGGCACCACACCAGACAGGATCGCTCAGATCATGGGTCCTCCTGACCGCGCGCAACATGCAGCCAGCATCATTACAGACCTGTTGCATAGTGTGCAAGCCGGTGGTCCACCAGGCCCTGGAGGAAGGGGCAGAGGTCGTGGCCATGGTAACTGGAACATGGGGCCACCAGGGGGCCTACAGGAGTTCTCCTTCACTGTTCCCACCGTTAAGACCGGCCTCATTATTGGCAAAGGTCAGTCCTGCTTTACTGCCAGCATA
The DNA here is from genome assembly GCF_019097595.1 of Hemibagrus wyckioides. Taxonomy (NCBI): domain Eukaryota; kingdom Metazoa; phylum Chordata; class Actinopteri; order Siluriformes; family Bagridae; genus Hemibagrus; species Hemibagrus wyckioides. Next base: position 1,516,821 of record NC_080716.1, read on the forward strand.
AATGCTGCTAAAGTCATGTAAAGCATAATTAAAAGCTTGTACACTAAAACTAATGTCGATCTTTAGCTGCTATATTTGTAAAACGTGTTATCTCCCCCCCATCTATTTGCAGGAGGGGAGACGATTAAAAGCATAAGCCAGCAGTCTGGTGCCAGAATAGAGTTGCAGAGAAATCCTCCTCCCAACGCTGACCCCAACATAAAGATGTTCACTGTGCGTGGGACACCGCAGCAGATCGATTACGCCAGACAGCTTGTTGAGGAGAAGATCGGGGTGAGTGACCTGTTGATTAAAAAAAAAAAAAACGTTCTGTGAAATTGTCATCACATGTAACAGGGATTTGTTCACATCCTCAGGGTCCTGTAAGTCCTATGGGTGGACCGCACGGACCACCAGGACCACACGGAGGCCCTGCACCGCACGGTCCCCCAGGCCCACCCGGACCTCCTGCACCTATGGGGCCTTACAATCCAGGGCCCTACAACCAGGGACCTCCTGGACCACAGTAAGAGCAATATGATATGATGGAGTTTGTGTATTATCAATACTCTTGTATCAGCTGCACTGTAAGATTAACCACACCCAATTATTTTTAAAAAAAATTTTGCACAGTGGTCCTCCAGGGCCGTACCAACCTCAGGGATGGGGTAACGGTTACCCTCACTGGCAGCAAGGCCAGCCCGATCCCAGTAAGTCACCTTTTTTGCGTTTCGCGTTGCCGTATATTGTAGCGTGTATTGTTTGACGCGCTGTTTACGGTTCCCAGATAAAGCAGCGGCGGATGCCAACGCAGCAGCGTGGGCTGCCTATTACGCACAATACCAGCAGCAGCCTCAGGCTCCCATGACGCCCACCAGCGCCGCCGCTCCGGGCACCACTCCAGCTAACGGTCAAGGTAAACCACCTTCTCTCTCCTAACGCCCACTTCTACATGACATAGGTCACAGAACAAGTCTAAAAGACTACAACATCTGCAGCGTAGCAAGTTATGTACAATTAAATTTCCCTTCTAGTTTATTTTGGGTCGAACGCAGACTTTCTGCATGACGGTTCTCAATTAGTTTGCACCGTTTTTAACAGGTGACCCGCAGGCTCCAGGTCAGAGCGGACAGGCAGATTACACCAAGGCCTGGGAAGAATATTACAAGAAAATGGGTAAATTGTAGTTTTAGATTTTATTTTTGTTCCCCCCCTTTTTTACAGTCCATTTTGAAACAGCACCAGAGATATGAAGAGCAGAGTCTTCTCCTGGTTTTAATTAGTTGTGTCAGGTTTTGGTTAAGTCTTGCTGTCTCGACTCCAGAATATACGGTTCTTTCCTCAGGCAGGTTGCCATATTTTCTGGAGTGTAAATACACAAACACACACACACACACCAATAAAGTCGTTTATTTAGCTACATCGAGTCCAAAGGCTTTTCTCTGTGAGTTACCCATAATCCTACACTGTGATGTACTTGTGTGCAGTACACGTTTGTAGGGTAACGTACGTTTTAACTGTATCTGAGATGCCTGGTTACGTCTCGTGTAATTTTTACGAGTCAGTTAATTTTCCACGATAACCTTCATACTGTTGTGTGTCTCAGTGGTGTTGGTATTGTCCAGAGAATAACGTTAACCTCAGGTACACCAAGCAGCAGGGCTCTAATAGTTGTCATTTTCTTTAACGTTAACGTTTCTAAAGCGGTAAGAGATCTTTTCTTTGTCACTCAGGTCAACAAGGCCAGCAGCCGCAGGATTACACCAAAGCGTGGGAGGAGTATTATAAGAAACAAGGTGAGAAGTTAACATTTTTGTTGAGTACCTCGTTCGGGCAGCTGCGTTCTGTTACACGGCCCTCTACAGTAGAGCTGCTGTAAATATCCCCTGCCCTAGAGCAAGCTAGTGGGTTTCTGTCCCACCACTCGGAGGCAATGTGGCTGGGATCGTTCCCCCTCTTACACGTCTTTTTTTTTGTTTCACGATGAAAAAGCGAAAAAACGATGCTGTAGATATTTCAGTTCATACGCTACATGATACCCGACTTGGAAAATGATTAATTTCTGAAGCTTACCTATTGGGTTTATGATGTGTAACAGGTCAGGCAGCCCCTCAGGCAGCTGGGGCGAGCTCCTCTCAGCCTGGAGGCCAGCCGGACTACAGCGCCGCGTGGGCTGAATATTACCGCCAGCAAGCGGCCTACTACGGCCAAGGCGCCTCTCAGCCCATGGGAGCAGCACCACCGGCTCAGCAGGTACACTCCTGATACCATGTTGGATAATGTGTGTGTGTTCGTCGTTCCCCCCTCTTTCCCTGTCTCTATATAACATTTTTCCTCCGCAGCTTCATCAGGCGTCCCTGCAGCCCAGCATCAGCGAGACCTAACCAAAGCTGTTTCTTTTTCCCCTCCACAGGCGTCTTTATCTCTGTAATTAGGTTATGGGTTGGGGGCGGGGTAGTGAGTCAATGTTTCTGCTCTTAACATGTTGTGTATTTCTTATGTATTTCTTCTGCACAGGGCCAGTAATGTGAAGCGGACATAAAGTAAATGCTACCTTGTCGAAAAAATCCTTTGTTAAATGTTTGGATGCAGACGCCTTGATGAAGATCGTAATTTCCTTGGTTTGCGTTTAAACTAGATTGCAAAACGGCTCCGGATTGAGAATTCTCCTCTTTTCTTTTTTTTTTTGTTTTGTTTTTTGGCTTATTTGTTTTTTTGTAATATTTTTGCCTCTCTTGTATAAAATTGAAATGTTTTTAGTGCGGTAATATTGGTCATTCCAGCTCCTGTATTTCATGATGTACTTCAGAACTCATGTCTATATACAATTTCCCTAGTGCTCTCTCTCTCTCTCTCTCTCTCTGTCTCTCTCTGTTTTTTTTTTTTTTTTCCATGTAAATGCTCTCAGTTTTAAAAATGCCTGTTGTGTTTTGCAATAAAACATAATGAAACCTCCTGTGTTGGTAAGTGGCAAAAAAAAAGTGGGGAAGATTAACCTGGCTTTGTGTGTATATATTGTTTGTGTTTTTTTGGGAGGGGGTGGGTGGGAGGGTGTAACGGGACACGATCCACAGACAGTCACGTCTCTCTCTTGTCTGAAAATGACGTTCTTTTGTTTCTCTCCAACTGTCCACACAGTGTTTTGTTTTGTTTTAGCTCTGGCATGATGAAAGTCATCTAGTCTGGTTTTGCTGGCTTTAGGAGTAGACAGGTGTATCTGAGGGGAAGCTGGGGTGAGCTGTGCGATCTATGACCTTGTTGCTCAAATAATGTGAGAAACTTTCCCCCTCACAGGTCAGTTTAGGACAGCGGTAAGCGAATATCTCATACAGAAATGTGATGATTGCAAGCTGCTTCTTATTTTTTCGTTATTTTTATTTTTTTCTCCCCCTCCCAGGTCAGGTGAGGTTTCTTTGTATTATTACATGTTGTACATGACAAAGAAATGCCCCTTTTTCACCCCCGGTACTTAAGTGCATATATTTTTCTGGTTTTAGATTTAAAAAGAAAAAACAAGGATGTGGTCGTTATATATATATATATATATATATATATACACATATATATAATTTTTGCCCCAACCTGTTTGGCGTAGACTTGTAGGTGTGTGTTTTTAGGGCTGAGGAGGCTGTGCTGTTGCCACACCAGTGAAAATGAGCCCTCCGTAAGTACAAATAAATAACGACAGCCCCAGTTTCTGCTCTGTCAATGCATTGTCTTTGACCAAGTTGTAGTGCATAAAGTTTGAACTGTCTACCCTGAATTATTTGTGAAATTTAACTGGGGTAAGTATGTCTGGGCTTCAGTTTGGATTTATTTTCTTACTGTCTCTATTGAGCCTGTGACTTTGACCCTTTAGACTGTTAAGGTTCTTGTCTAGCAATATTCCAACTGTATTAATCTTGCAATGATACCACCGCTGTTCAGGTTTTTGTTCTTGCTGTGTTTGACGATTGTGTAGTCAGCGTAGCCCAAAACGATGCAAGTGGAAATCAGGGCTGAACAAATCGGTAATCTGAAACAGTCTAGCCCAACAGGGAGGAGAAAACTCAGCAAGCCTTATTTTAGTAGGCTTTAAAAAAGATGGCTGATCTTATCGCTAGTTCTGTTAAATAATGAAAACAAGCGTCTTTTTGTATTCACAGACTGGAAAAAATAATGTTAATTTAGTAAGATTTGTGAGGCTGTAATAAATAAATTCTGGCCACACCCCCCAAATTTGCAAGTCATGGAAACTCCCGGGCTACTGATTTGTCCATCCCTGAAAAAATAAACATAAACAATTAGGAAATGTTCATCTAGTTTCTTTTTTGTTTTTATCGTTGTGCAAGCTGTTTTTATTAATCTGCCATTGCATTGCATCTGTTTGACCAGGTTCATAAACCTTCAGACATTCAGTTGTTGGCATTTGCAAAAAAAAAAAAAAAAAAAACCACAAAATGTCTTGTTGGCAGATTTGTCACCATTTTTCCAGGCTGTCCTAGTTCTTTGCCTGTGACTCCGTTTCTTTGATTTATTTATTTATTTTTTGCGATTTATCTCAAACTATATATCACATAACTCCAATGTTGATTGATTGATTGATTGGCGGCTCGATGCGCAGTGTCGTCCCCCCCCCCCCTACACCTTAGGTTCTGCTGCGGTAACACAGGTAAGCTTAACCTAAGACACAAACCATGTTTGACCTGTGACTCAAATCTTGATGCGAATTTTTCTGCATTTTGTTCGTTGGAAAAAAGAAAGAAAAAAGAAAAGGCCCAATGTTGTATTAATTGCTTGGCAAAAAAATGTGATTTTTCTATTGAACTATATATATAAATTTTTCTTGCCAAAATATAATCTGCAGAATATTTAGGATTTCTGTACATTTTGAAATGTTTCTAATTACTGCATATCCTGTTAGTGTGCTAGAAATATTTTCGAGCAATCCATGGCACTGTATTTACCAATGCTGCATGCAGTTGGATTTAAAAAAAAAAAACGAACAAAGGTCTGTTATGGCAATTCTGATTTCTGCCCTGTTACTCGTGTATGTATTGCTGACATGGTTTTTGAACCCTGTGCTGTTGTGGCGCTTAATCCAAAATGCTGCCTTCATTCTCGCTCACAGTGTTGAAGACGCTGCAGGCGTAGTGCGTAGAATCAGGTCCTCAGCTAGGGTTGTCCCTAAGGAGGAGTCCTTTGACTGTGTCCCTCTGCTGAACATAGACCGTTCAAGGGCTCCAGTTATAAGGTAAAAAAAAATGAATACCATGAGGAAAAATCTGTGATGAATCTGTGACGTTTTAGGGCTTGAAATGTTGAACTGTACTATCATGATCATTTCGTTGCACACTTATTTGCTGATTTTTTTTTTTTTTTTTATTTATTACTTTTTTTTTTGTGGCCAGGGAATTGCATCAAATGCCAGATTAGATAGATCATAAATCAGGACACTTGTTTTTGTTTCATTTTAAATGACTATTTCTTTTTGCATAGCTTGCTCTAGGCAGTTCATTGGAGAGTATTATGTTGTTGTTGTTGTTGTTGTCCGTTGCTGCATATGTTGTGGTATGCATGCAGTATGCCATGTCCTTCTGAGCAACAGAATTTCGGTTGCGGGTGTAGAAAAGAAGACATAATCGGAGAAAATGGGGATCGTGGCCGGGAGGTAAACACAAAACGGTTTCATGTCCTTTGTATCTGTTGAAACTATGGACTGTATATCCTTTTTTACGTTTAGGGCTTTGTTGGTTTTTTTTGTTTATTTGCAGAGAAATACTGGTTTTGACTGTTTAGCCTTGTTGACCCTGTCGTTCAATAAAATTGTAATGATTTTGGAAAGCTGGCCTGTTGTCTCAATACTGGATTTTTTTCCCCCTCCCCTCTCACTTTGTGATTTCATTAATTCATTTAACTGATACATGAATACACAACAGTCCCAAACAAGCCATAAAGAGCACTATCCCTGTTACTGAGTTTCAAGCGGTCATTAAAAATTAAGAGGTTAAGGGAGTGGCTTTTTTCAGCACCTGGCAACCTTCTGAACAGGTTATTAGGTGTTCTATAGCATATAAGGTGTCTCTTTTGGTAGGTATAGGGAATGCTACACGGGACAGGATAGTCGGGTGCTGAGGGAAGAATTAAGCGTCCGTTATGTAAACACGGAGGCTGGAAGTGACCGGTGCGGCGGACGTCTGCGAGGGAAACTTGTAAGTATGTTAGGAGTATGAGGGAGAGGGACAGAAAATTAATATTTTTTTGATAAGGTGGAGCTTAGCCCTTTGTAGCTTTCTTGTTTAAGAAAAGACATTAAGGTTAATTTTCTTGTGGTTTAATAAAATCTTGGTAGCATAGGGTAATGTTCTCATACACACTTGGAGGGAAGGGAACTTAACTGTAAGGTGGTACCTTTTTAATATGCATCTTCTGCTTAGGAAGCCACATATGCTTTACTTAAAATATGCAATTAGGGTCTGTTTGCACAACTGGCATCTCTTGTAATATCTAACTAATGTCTGAATATAGATTAAAGGTAAAGTTTCAGTACAATTTTCTCTGGAGTGTAGACTACAGCATGCTGCTGCTATCCAGTGTTCTAGCCTAAGGAAATCCTAAATCTAATCCGACACCATGCAAAAAGAAAAAAAATCTAGTTTGAAATGAAACCTTATCCTCTCTTTGACACTGTTGAGAATACAGGGTGAGGAAAAGGGCTGAATAATTCATAGTGAACAAAAGGCACTTTTTTTTTTTTTCTTTCAGCAGGTGGATTTAAATGTTTCACAAACGCTTCAGGTTAAAATGACTTCATAAACTTGGGAATGTTTGTATCAAGGCTCCTGTATTAATCCTCCACCATGTACACACAAGGTAGGATACGACTTCCTGATCGAGGCTGTGGTTTCATATTCTCAGGATAAATGTGTTTTTTAAAAAAAACAAAAAAAAAAAAACAAACCACCATCTTGCGTCTCCTGGCGAGACATCACCAGATGTATGTTTCTGGTTGAAGCTCCCCCCCCCCCCCCCCCCCAAAATGTCTTTCAATGGTGCGATTACAGGAAATGTAGCTATTAGAACCAAATGTACAAGTTCATGAAACTGACCATATTGTGCAACGTCTCGTGACAACCAAGTCTTAAAGGAATGGTTAACCAAAATTACACAATTTATCCCTTACCTCAACAGTTTTTTTTGGGTTATCTTGATACAGGAACCTGTACTATTCAAGACAGGATACCGTGTCCTAAAACTCAAATTCTCGTTACAAGTTTACTAGAAACTGGTGTAAAGCAGTTGGACTACTGATCGGAAGGTTGTTGGTTCAAATCCCATGTCTCGCGTCAGTTTGGATCCCAGGTCCACCATGCTGCCGCGTCAGTTTGGATCCCAGGTCCACCATGCTGCCACCTCTGGGCCCCTGAGCAAGGCCCTTAACCCTCAATTCCTCGGTTGTATAAAATTAGTCACTCTGGATAAGGGCATATGCCAAATGCCAGAAATGTAAATGTTTTGCCTCATCCTTGAATTTGAAGTGAGTTTGGGGGATTCTTCCAATTTGAAATTTACTGTAACTGGGTTCACACCTACACCACCATTTACCAGAACCCATAAACTACAGCTATATCTCCATAAAAGCCAATGGCCTGAGATCACTGTATTTCAATAATCTTAGTAGTAAATGAAGGGAGAACCTTCTCTAATCCTTCTAATTTTCATCTACCAGGAGAACTTCCTGGGCCTCCAAGCACCATCCCCATGAACCCAGGTGAGTTGAGGTGTTTATAGTATTATGCTCATCTATTAATGGTCTTCACAATCATAAAATATGTCAGTTGGAAGCATTATCCAGCATCAAGGGTTATAGCCTGGAGTAAAGTGCTGTGCTTTGCCTACGGCGCTTTCATTTGTCAAGAAGGAATATCTGAAATCCTTCGGTGGCATTAGCAACAAACTGTTCACGTTTTGTTTAAAAAGTAAACACCATGGTTTGGTGTGTGAGTATTGCTGTAAAAGCCTTTCCTCAGAAATCTGGCTTGACCCCATCCTGTTGCTGTTGAGTGATGTTGGGCAGAGGAATTTGAGAGTAGGTGAGGCTGGTGAAATGTAAAGAAAAGGGCAACTTAACAACCCACCCAACATAAACAAGGAATGCGATAAGGGGAAAGCCTGTTGCTGTAGGATAAAGGGCCCCTCCCAAGATGTCCTTTCATGGTATTGCCACTCAGGCCTACAGCCTCGAAACATGTCCAGGGTCTGATGAAGCAACTCATGCACATGCACTTGAACATCACACATAGCTTGGAGGTAACTATCTAAAGCGCTTCATTAAAATAAAACATCTAAATAGAGAGAATAGCAGTGTGTCTGTGTGCATGTTTCCAGGCCACTATTTAAAGCCCCTTGATGTCTCTGATTAGTTCATGCTAAGTAGCTTCCTCCTTTCGATGTAAAAACATAACATCTAGTTGCCTGGGGAAACTGAGCGTCAGTTCTGAAAGTGGAAAATGGCCAGACGTGTTTGAGCTGACAGGATATATATAGTAACTGAAATAACGTCTCTACCACCACTACCTCTATGGTTTTCTGAAAAGCATCTCAGAATAACCATCAGGTTTCACTCCTATCAGTGAATAACAGAAATAACTGGTGACCCTAGAGACTGGACAGAGACCAGATGAGGTCATTATACTGAGTCTTTCCTTCAACTAAAGCATGGACAAAGTGTAACGTGGCCCAGTATTTCAAACGAGTTTGATCCCCACCTGCAGATGTGAAGGTACTAGATATCTTGAAGTTCTGGATAACACTGTAATACTAACCACTGTAAAGTTTCTACCACAGTTTACGGTGTCGATCCTCACGCCAACCCTTTCTCAAACGGACAGCTTCCCCTGCCACCAGGTACACTACCATTACAGATGACTGCTTCCCAGTTTGCTGTAATGACCCTTTTCAAGTTCAGTATTTTCCTCCCTGCAGGTTTTGTGCCTCCTTATGTACCTGTCATGATGTCCTTTCCACCAGGTATATTTTAAATAATAAATAAAAATTGTCAACAGAGTCCGCACTCACCGTTTGCGTGTTTGCTCCAGGGTATGCACCACCTCAGATACCCCCGATCATACCCATCCCTCAAAGACCACCAGGATGTCCACCTGGACTGGAGTATTTAACCCAGGTGAATGACTCTATATAAGTCACAATGCAAAAATTCCACAACTATAAATGGATAAAAACTACTGAGGTGATTAGTTTCCATCGGACTGCATTTCAACACCCTGCTGTTGCTCATGTTCCTAAAACAGCATGACCCCCAGTGTGTTGTTTTGCGTAACATCACAAATGCTTAAAGAAACTTCAGCCTGGTTAAGTACTAGTTTAAAGGGTTAATTACACTAATCGCTCACAGGTTGACCAGCTCCTTGTCCATCAGAAGGTGGAACTAATGGAAGGTAGAAAAGAAATCTATTTCATTTCGTCATTAAACTCAACATCATATGCAGAAGTGAAACTTTTCTTTCTTTCTTTCCTTTTTTTTCTTACTTTTTCTCTCCAAGCTCTTTTGGGTTGGGAAACCAACAACCAGTACGTTGTGAAAAACAGTCTTGGTCAGCAGGTGTGGCTCGCCACCGAAGAGAGCGACTTTTGCACTCGGATGGTTTGCGGCCCCCTTCGCTCTTTTGTCATGCATCTCCACGACGGCGTGGGACAGGAAGTGCTCACTCTCACACGGCCTTTAAAGTGCGGCAGCTGCTGGTTTCCATGCTGCCTCCAGGAGGTACACGAGGATGATGACCTTATTACAATAATGAATTTTTTTTTTAATTATTATAAAACGAATTTAAAAACATATTTCACTAATGGTATTTTCCATAAACAGCTAAGTATCTGTGCATTAAATGTGAACTGAAACTCATGTAACATGTCTGTCAGCAGACCCCAAGCTCACCTCACCACATCTCACTAGCTCAGTAACCAGACTTTCTTAAAATGAGGATGTGCAACAGCAGTGGAAATGAGCCTCTGCTTGCGTGCCCTGACCATTCTGTCTTGCATTAACCACCACAAAAACAGCATCCCTGGTTCTGTTTTTCTTCACAGAAAGGGTCTAACATACACCGATCAGGCATAACATTGTGAGCAGTAACACTCATCATCTCCTCATCATGGCACCTGTTAGTGGGTGTTAGAAGCATTGAGCGAGTTTGATGAAGGCTAAATTGTGATGGCTAGACCACTGGCTCAGAGCATCTCCAAAACTGCAGCTCTCGTGGGGTGTTTCCGTTATGCAGTGGTCAGTATCTTTCAAAAGTATCCTTTAAGTCCTGTAAGTATCCCAGGGAGTCCCCACCTTGCAACTTACAGGACTTAAAGGATCTGCTACTAACATCTTGGTGCCATCTTGGACACCTTTAGGGATCTAGTGGAGTCCATGCCTCGACGGGTCAGGGCTGTTTTGGCTTTCCTGTGGAAAACAATCCTTCTGAAAATGTGCCCAGAATTAATGATGTTTGCAGAAATATCTTCAAGAATAAGTAAGATCATTAAAACCCATCCTAGAGAATCCTCACTTCTATAACTCCTTATGAAATACCTTGTGTATCTCAGCTGGAGGTCCAGGCCCCTCCTGGCACTGCCATCGGATATGTGATGCAGGACTGGCACCCGTACCTCCCCAAGTTTACCATCAGGGACGAGAGGAAGAGAGCGGTGCTGCGGATTGTCGGACCTTTCTGTGACTGTAACTGCTGCTCGGACGTCATCTTCAAGGTTTTGTGCGCAGAACGTAAAAGCGCCGTGTTACTGTATTCGTGTTACTGTACTCCATTTAAATGCTGGATACTATGTTCTCTCTCTTTAAAAAAATTATTTATTTATTTATCTTTGAGAATCTGATTTATTTTACCATTAAGGATTTTTTTTTTTTGCATTGCAAGATTTTTAGCACTTTAAAACTTTTTTGCATTTTTTTTCTGTCGTTATAAGAATTAATTTAGCCATTTTTTTTGGTTTTTATTTTTAGGTACAGTAAGATTTCTTCTCAGCTTTAACTTTGATATTTTTGTAAAAAAAATATTTTTAAAATAATTTATATTTATTTATTTTTAAAATAATATATTTCATATTTTTATTTTTTTATATTGCTTTGCCATTTGGACATTTTCTTTTGACATTTTTATTTTTTATTTTCCTTTCTTTTCTTTTTTTTGGCATTTTGGATCTTTTAAGTATTTATTTTTCCATTTTTCTGATTTCCCGAAGGCCGCCTTCTAGCGTTTTAACTTTTTCAGTCTCTAGCTAGAATACTTAATTCAGCAATCCACATCTAGCCAAATGAACATCTACAAACTGCTAAATAAATTCATTAGATTTCTTTGTGACACACAGCCTAATCATAATTTCCCTTTATTTCTCCCCCGATAGGTCATTTCCCTGGACGAGGCTTCAGTAATCGGTAGGATAAGTAAACAGTGGGCAGGCTTGGACACTGAAATGTTTACGGACGCTGATCATTTCGGTGTGCAGTTTCCTATGAACCTGGAGGTTAAAATGAAGGCTGTCGTGTTGGCTGCTTGCTTCCTCATTGTAAGTGTCATTTCAATGTGTGTGTTAATTTGGAGATTTAAGACACACTTGTGTGGTAGGTGGAACTAATGGTTTTCTTTCTTTGTTTGTTTTTTGGACAGGATTTCATGTTTTTTGAGCATTCACCGAACCACGAATGACATCACTGATATGAATAAAAAGTATAATTGTATTATCTAGTCTAGACCCTAGATTCATGAGAACCAAAACAAAACCAGGATGAAACATTCAAAGGAACTGAAACTCAGAAAGAAGAACCTATGTCTTTTCAGGTAAACATCTGGGTAATGTGAGTGCAGAAAAGTGTCAAGAAATAGAAAGCACACTAGCAGCTCAGTTACAACATCCTCACACTCATCAGTGACTGCTAATGTCCTGCCAATTCCTGGAACACCCATTAATGACTAGAATTCTTCAGTGTGCTGTTGCTTTGCTTACTTTCTGCACCAAATCTAACCATGAAGCCTCACCGAGGAGATATTTGATTTGTGTGTGTGTGTATGTGTGTGTGTTGCTTGTACCATTGGTTTAATGGATGTCTTGTATGATTTCATAACCACTAATCACATTACATGTCCATTTGGCTTTAAATGATGTTATCTTGTTCCTGCTTGTTCTTCCGTAATCTGTGCAGCGAGCCTCACTGTGACGTGTCTTATTAGAGAAATGAATTTGGTGGCAGGTTTTGAGCTGTCGGCTTACAGATTAACTTGATACGTAGTTTCTCATATCTAGGAGAGCCTATAGGGCATTGCGTCTGGTTTTCTCCAGTGGAAATACTACGTTTCATTATCCTGCAACACATTCTACAGTGGAAAAGCATCCTGGAGGGCAGCCTATAGGGCACTCTGTTACAGTTTTTTCACTGCAAGGGCACCTTGTCATGTTGGGTACTGCACTAAAATTTCTCCACGTCAAGGGCGCCCTAGAGGGCACTTTATTATACTTCCCCACCTCACAACCTATAGGGCATTGCGTCACAGTTTCTCCACGAAAAGGGTGCCCTACACGGCACTTTTTCACTTTTCTTATTTTTTCTTATTTTTTCCCCTCACAGACTATAGGGCATTGTATCACAGTTTCTCCACAGCAAGGGCACCATAGAGAGGGGACTTTATCATGTTTCCTTACATGTAGTGGAGCCTATAGGGCACTGTGTCTAGATATCCCCTATTGAAAGGGAAAGGGTTTTGTTCCCATCCTATAGGGCACTGTCTAGTTTATTCTTTAGTGGATGGGTACCTGGAGAACACTTCATGTTTTTTTTTTGCACATAAGGGATTTCTTTGGGGCACAACATGTATTATCCGCTAGAAGGGCACACAGCGGAAACCCTATAGGGTACTGCATAAAGTCCATATTCATCGTGCATTCTATGCAAGGGCATAGTCGAGTGAATGAAATCTAATCTAATTTAATCTAATCTAATCAAATCTAATGTGTAGTCAAACACACACACACATGCATACGCACTTCTACCATTTCTCCTAGGAGTACATCTCTCAGGATTTCCCTCACTGTTGCCTGGGCTGTGTGTCCATTGTCTGGTGTGATGTGATCTTTAAGAGCTTAAACAAACACACACACACACACATGCACACACACTCAGCCAGCATGCCTTCCTGAAAAAGTACTGACGAAAGACAGACGTAGAGTGTGTTTGAAATGTAAAGTCTATAGCTGTTATCTCCGCCCCCTTCCTTATGGGAGTTGCCCTTCGGTGCCTGGTGCAAAGCGAGCATTGAGATAAATGTCTCTCTGGCAGCCTTTCCAGATCGCTATAACAGCAGAAGAGAGAGAGGCAACGTCATGAACGTATGGTGGAACTCTACCAGTCGTGCTGTTACTCATCCTCACTCTGCTTTGCTCTCCGAAACGAATCTACTACTACTGAGTAAAAGGTGCGTGACTTTTTTTCCCTTTTCTTCTTTAAACACACCCACCAACTTGTTGTGTCTAATCCAGTTTGCCTTAGTATCTCTAAGGTCACATTTGTGGTAAATGAGACTCTTTTGTATTTGATTTACATAAACTGACATTATCACTAACACAATATTTGATCACTTAAGTAGAGCTTTTAAGCTCTTTCCAATATGATGTTGTTTCTATAGCGACAACTTGCATGGTGGACGTTCCAATTGAGCTAAGACAAACAATAAACAGTTAGTATTTAACAAAAAAAAAAACGTATAACCATCATTGTCAGTTTTTTGGGAGAGTATTTTTTTCTTTCCTTTGTATTATCCAGATCTGTAAAACACTCGATTGCTGCTGTGTATAAATCATACAAGGGAAAGTAAAGTTGTTGGCGATGGGGGGGTGTAACGACTTACGCAATGGAACACAATACTGTATTGACAGAAGGGAAAGTACATTGTGAAAGAACGGAAAATGAACATGTGTTAAAACAGACATTTTGAGGAAATATGAAACTTTTGTGAGGAAACGCCAAAAGTGGATTGACAGTTGGCGGAAAAACTAATGCAAATCTGTTGAGTGAACACGTAACTAAGAAGGAATGCAGATAATATGCAAAAACTCTTTCAAGCAAATGCAAAAACGTCGGAAAGCAAAAGCCGAGTTTGTATGCTTTGTGGTTGTTGGTGTTCTAAATGTCAGACACTAATGATCTCTAAATACACACAAACTCTTAATTAGGCTTCTGACACTGATTATTTTCCCAGAACGGAACACATCCAAGTGTTTTATGGATGTGGTAGCTCAGTGGTGAAGGTGTTGGGCTACTGACCAAGCTGTCCCTGCTGGGTCCCTGAGCAAGGTCCTTAACCATCAGTTGTATAAAATGAGATGAAATGTGCTCTGGATAAGAGCGTCTGCCCAATGCTGTAAATGTTTTATTTCCTGTTGTTTGGGTTACAGTCCTTACAGTAGCACCAACCACCTGACGTTCCACATCTACTCCCTCTGATATAGGATGTCCAGTCTACTAATGACTACAAATAACACGACTGGTTAAAGTTAGCTCTTGTGAGCTCTTGTTATTGGATGTAGCTCTTCCTTACAAGTTTATAGAATTCCTGAAAATCCACAAAGCCTTAAAACGATCAACCAGCATGCCAGTCCGAGGTGACCTTGTCCAAAGAAAAGAAACAAAAAAAAAAACCCCACACACAACATGCAAATTCCAGAACATTCCTCACAACAATCTGAGGTGTTTGGTTACATCAGGGCTGACCTCGGTTCCCAGGCTTATCTCTTAGCATCGCTCATTGTGTTTTTTTTTTGTTTTTTTTCAAGGTTAATTTTAATTGATAAAATAAAACCACCTGCCAAATATTGTGTGCTGTAGAAGCAACTCTGACCAGTCCAGGCATGGACTTGACAAGACCACAAAGTGCGCTTGCTGTGATGTCTGGCATAAAGACACTAGCAGCAGATCCTTTAGGTCCTAAAAGGTAAGTCGTGAGGTGGAGCCTCCATGGATTGTACTCGTTTGTCCAGCATGTCCTACAGATGCAAGATCGACTCCTTGAACTTTTGTCACTCAAAACATTGCTGAACAGTTTTGGTGGGACGCATTATCTTGCTGAAAGAAGCCACAGACATTAGGAAATACCACTGATTCATCAAACCAGGCCACCTTGTACCACTGCTCCATGATCTACACTATATTGGCAAAAGTTTTGGGACAAACCTCTAAATCATTGAATTCAGGGGTTGGGCTCGGCCTTTTAGTTCCAGTAAAAGAAACTCTTAATGCTTCAGCATACCAAGACAATTTCATGTTCCCAACTTTGTGGGAAGTTTTGGGATGGCCCCTTCCAGTTCCAACATGACTGCATACCAGTGCACAAAGCAAGGTCCATAAAGACATGGATGAGCGAGTTTCACCTCACAGTCCTGACATCAACCTGACAGAACACCTTTGGGATGAATTAGAGCAGAGACTGCCTGAACTCACAAATGTGCTTCTAGAGGAATGGTCAAAAATTCCCATAAACACCCTCCTAAACTTTGTGGAAAGCCTTCCTAGCTGTCAGTTGTTATAGCTGCAAAGGGCAACTCCATATTAAATTCATGTGCACGTAAAGGCAGACGTATGGAATAAAGTCACTGTCAAAAACAATCGTACGCAATTCAGAACATTTGTGTGTAATTTTTATTTACTCGTGCGTAATATAAAACTATTGTATGTAATTCTGTGTTTTGTCCGAGTTGGATTCCAAAATCTACAGCCACGACAGTTTACAGATACGAAATTTTGTGCGTTTGTTAGAGTACAACTCCAAAATCTATGACCATGACAGTTTAGACACAACGCTAGTTTTCACAACACCTCTGTTACACAGACAACCTGTGAAATTACGCCAACGACTGTCATAAAAAACCCTCATCAAGGCCACATGCACAGGCATTACTATCTGATGGAAGATGAATCGATTCCACGAAGTGCGCAAACCACTGGCGCCAAGAGAGCTAATCTTTTTTTTTTTTTTTTTCCCCCAAATTCTGATATGTTTATGGGTTAGTTATCACTAATAACAGAGAGGAGTAATATTATAAAGATAGTTTAACTATAGTAGTTAAGATTAGCTCTCAGGGATCACAGTACTTTTTGTGGAAAATATAAAATATTCATTGTGATTCCAAGCAATATAACAGGGTATTGAACTGTATTCCAAAGGCCTTTGTACTGTTGGTCAGTAATACAGTGCCCAGTGTAACTGAAGCTCTTCATTTACCTTCTTTAATAGTAAATGGGCAAGATTGCCAAATAAACTAATAAGAACTTTATTGACCCAAGATAAATTTCCAAATCAAGTCAAAATAATGACATTTTTCCCCCAAGAGCTCTATTTTTAAATTAAGAACCATGTATCTCTCCTTTCCCATAACCCCCCAAAGCCAACACTTTAAAATTTGTAATGATATCTATATCTTTAGAGTTTCTTAGATATAGATTTCATATAGATCACAATAATTGTACCTTTTGTGATGTTGATATTGAAACGACTGTACATTTATTCTTTGACTGTTCATTCAGTAGAGCCTTTAGGTCTGAGACATTCGAGTGGCTTCAAGTTTCAATCAAGCTGCCTTCTCCATTTTCTAAACATGATAGCATTTTTGGTTTATTAATGGAAGATGTACAAACTTAATTTGTACTGAATATTATTTTCATTTTGGGCAAATTTTATATTCATAACTGTAAGTGCCTTAAAACAAAGCCATTGTTCTGTTTTTCAAAAGGAATTTTGGACGTATTGAATTACTGTATTGTATCGATTCATCTTCCATCGGATAGTAATGCCTGTGCATGCGGCCTTGATGACGTATTTTTGACAGTCGTTTCACACACTGCTCTTCGTGGGCATAATTTCGCATGTCGTGTGTGTAACAGAGGTGTTGTGAAAAGCCCTGTGTCTGTAAACTGTGGTGGTCGTAGATTTTGGAATCCAACTCGGACAAAAACACAGAATTCCATACAATACTTTCAAATTACGGACGAGTAAATAAAAATTACACAAATTTTCTGAATTACGTACGATTATTTTTGACAATGATTTTATTCCATACAGCTGTCCCAAAACTTTTGGAAATATAGTGTAGTTCTGATGCCCATAGTAGGTGCTTTCTGTGGTGGACAGGGGTCAGCAGGGGCTCTCTGACTGGTCAAGCTGTGATGCACTCTGTGTTCTAACACTTTTCTCTCATAGCCAGCATTCAGTTTTTCAGAAATTTGTGCTACATTAGCTCTTCTGTCAGAATAGACCAGATGGATTAACCTTCTAATCCCCTCACACATCAATAAAACTTGGGCACTCATCATCCTGTCGCTGGTTCACCAGTTGTCCTTTCTTGGACCACTTTTGGTAGGTGCTAACCACTGCACATCAGGAACACTCCACAAGATTTTGGAGTCATCACATCCTGGCCCTTGTCAAAGTCGCTCAGATCCTTATGCTTTCCCATTTTTCCTGCTTCCAACACATCAAGCTCCAGCACTGACCATTCACCTGGTCCTGCTGCCTTAATATATCCCACCAGTCTGATTTGGTGTAGATCAAGTTGGAATCATATTTTGGGATATTTCCACCGATTCAGTTATCTCTTACCGCTCTCAAATGGATCCTTGTCAACCGGCCAAAGTCATTGGTCTTTGCTTCCCTGCTTAACAAGGCATTGTACTGACCATGCTTCAGGGTTGTGTGTATCTGGATCTCAGGAACACCAAATAATGAGGCTGGATTTCACCCTGGGCATCAGTTTACCCCTAGGGGCAGTTTAGTCGGGAGGAAACCCACAGTAACCTGAGTTCAGTATCAAACCGAGGGGAAATTTAGCTCCTGGTTACCTCCTGATCTGTTTTTCCGAGGTACTTTGAGCTACGAATCAGGCTCACACTTCCAAAGGTATCAGTTTTCTGCTGCTAAATGGAGCCTAGATGGACTCTAAACCAAAGCCTTTCAAACCAAACCAAAACAGGAAATGGATGGATTCAAATCAGGATCCTGTCAGGTCCTAGTGCTTTCCTGCCCACACAGTAACATTTATATTTATATGTATTCTTAGCTCTTCATATATATTGCTGTATTAGATACACACCCCCAGTGTATCAACACACCAGTTGCAGCAGTGCACACTCCCGACCCCTACCCGCCCCTCGTACACACACAAATTCAGGCAGGTTTATTTTCAGTTTCCTGTTATGTCCAGCTCTGAAAGACCCCCCTTTTAAACCTCCATTCAATGGTTTCTCCTCCTCCTCCTCCTCCTCCCTCCTCCCTCCTCAACACGAAAACATCTGGGTCTCCCAAGTTTCCGTTTACAAAAACGAGTCCCATTGCTTGTCAGGGTACGCATTCTTTATCTCTTTTGCATTTTTTTTTGTGCTTGGAATGTTTTTGCATTTTTTTTCCCACTACTTCCATGAGATTTCACGACACAGGAAAAGGTGGAGTAACTTGGACTTCTGGTTTTGTTTCCACAGAAAGAAATCCGCCACTGTAGGTCATGGATCCAGCCGGTGAGTAGGTTTAATAGCTCAATCTAATGGTGATTATGTATAGTTTTATATATATATAGACTTTAATATTATATAAACAAAAAGTGCCTTGCATAACTACTCCACCTCCTCCTCTTCCTCCCACCATCCATAGGTTCTTCCCACATGTTGAATCTCTGGTGTTACCATTAAATGTAGCTTTTCTCACCCCAATTGTTTGGTCCCATGCTTCTTTGGTGTATTTTTTTCCCCCCATTTTCCCATTTCTCCTAGTCCAGGTCCACAGGATGTTATAAAGTCACCATACCCTAGTTTCTTTTTCTCCAGGACTTCCTCAGACATGTTTTGATTGCTTCTTAAGCTTCACGATGCTGTTTGTTTAGATGTTCTCTAACCATTTGGGTTCTCCACTCCACATTTTGCAGCCAACTGCATTGATCTCCAACCAGGAAAAACCTTCTCCAATCCCAATTATGGACAGGTACCTGCCCCGCCAGGTACGAAGCCAAGAGTCTGCATTTGTTTTCATGGACTGTTGTTACTGCTACCACCCTGAAGTTAATTACTTTTATTTATTTTGACCACACCCATTTTCTTGTCCATTTACAGCTATGTATAGTTAGTAGATTCAGACTTTTGGCCCACTGATATTGGTTGTAACCATATATATACTGCACTTTCTTGATTGGATTTTTTTTTTTTTTTTTTAAATCAAATGAATATAAATGCACCATATTTGCAGGCAACTTGCCTCCTCAATCTCCGGCGATGATGCCAGCTCCTCAAAGACCTGCCGGGTGTCCACCTGGGCTGGAGTACTTAACACAGGTGAGGGTTCTACCTTACTAAAAGCTGTGATGGAAAAAAAATGAGTGCCGATGGTATCAGTGATGAGTAAGCAGAGCGTCAGCACCAAGCCTAGTCCTAGATCTCAAAACCGTTCATGTGTACACTTCTGATGTGAACGCCGTGTCACCTGACACCGTTAATTTGTGTGCGTGTGTGTGTGTTTCTGATTGCGCTCTCTAATGGGGACCAGATCGACCAGCTTCTCGTTCACCAGAAAATGGAGCTGGCTGAGGGTGAGTAAATGTTAAACTCTTAATATTCACACATCTGCTGAGAAGAAAAGAAAAACACTTACTAATGATCTCTATCATCCCACGTCCATCTCTACAGTCTTATTGCTTACTTTTTTACATATTAAAGCACAATTCCTTGCTGCGTAATGCAGTTATTTTAGGATGGGAGTCCAACAACAAGTACCTGGTCAAGAACACGCTCGGGCAGCAGGTCTTCTATGTGGCTGAGGAGAACGACTGCTGTAACAGGAACTGCTGCGGACCACTTCGCTCCTTCGTCCTCCACATCCAGGACAACATAGGTCAGGAGGTCATCACGCTCACTAGACCACTACGCTGCGGCAGCTGCTTGTGTCCCTGCTGTCTGCAAGAGGTACTTCTCCATATCCGCCATCTTCTTTATTAAAGGTCTCCGTCATGGTAGACTTGAGAACTTAATCAGCAGCTGTGTATAAAACGCGATCAGGAGCAATAAAGTAATGGTGAGGGAAGACAGGTTTATAGCTGCTGTAAGCTAAGTGATAACGTAAGAAATAAAAGGAATAAAAGACTCTAACTCTGTGGTAGTAGTGGATCCGGTCTTATATGTATGCCGCTAATTAGTATGCAACTAGTGCATATTTTTTAGCAAGTTAAAGTGACACAATTATTTTTCCTCTTTCAGCTTGAGGTGCAGTCTCCTCCTGGCACTCCCATCGGGTACGTGGTTCAGAACTGGCACCCTTGTTTACCCAAGTACACCATTCAAAACGAGAACAAGCAGGACATCCTGAAGATCGTGGGACCTTGCTGCACATTTAAATGTTGTTCCGATGTGAATTTTGAGGTATTTCTTTAAACCCCTCTGCATATCTATTTTATTTAATAATAATTAAAATAATAATAATGATGCAGAATTCTGCATCGTAGTAATGTGATGAAACATCTCTGCGAACTTTGCTAATCCGCCGCCGAAGCCAAGTGCTAACATACGAATAAAAACAACTTCAGGTTTTGTCGATGGACGAAACGTCATCCGTGGGCCGCATCAGCAAGCAGTGGACAGGCTACCTACAAGAGGCTTTCACAGACGCAGACAATTTCGGGATCCAGTTCCCTCTGGATCTGGACGTGAAGATCAAGGCTGTTCTTCTCGGAGCCTGTTTTCTCATTGTAAGCTGTTATGTTAAGATTCAGATTGAACATTAATTAATGAAAGAGAAAAATATTAAACAATGCTGCTTGGCTGTTGCTCTGTCTGCCTCTCTGCAGGACTTCATGTTCTTTGAGAACAAACAGAGCAGTAACTGAGCGGGAGGTTCCTTCCTGTGTAAGTATTATTCAGCTTTCTAATGTGTGGAAGTATTTAACATCACATTCGCTCATTGTCGCGGTTGTTCTCTTCACAGTGAGACGTCCAGACTGGCGTCTTTTTCGCTGGACAACCGTATACAGGACAATATACTCTTATTACAAATATTCAGCATATCTTTCACACACAGTGTGTCTCCATCTGAGTCTCCACACCCTCTGTTTGAAGACTTTATGGACACTCTGTACATGTATACTGTATATGGGAATCCTCATTTCTGTGTGTTTTTGACTTTGAAGCTCTAGATGGCAACATAGCGCAAGTTTCCAGTGCCCGCTTTAGGTCTCGTCACTGTGTCTACGCCTTAAATGTTACAAAACGTCTGCAGTTTAAAGAAAAGACCAAAGAGCCAGTCAGATTACTAAACCTTTATCCAACAGAAATACCAAAAGAACCACACTGAGTAGAATCCAGTGTTTTTCCCCCCATGCCACAGAGCAGAACACACACCTACATCCTGCCCTCATTCCTGGTTGTGGAAAACAACAGGGGCGTGACTGAATGCCTCCTGTTTGATCAATAATGAAGGATGCGTCTAACAGAGGCGATTGATGTTTCACCCAACCCAGACGTCTGCGGACTCTTTTTTTTTTTTTTTTTTTTTTTTTTTATAGAACTTCCTAAAAATTCACACGACAAACTAAGATTTTGACTTTGAAACAGGAACAGGAAACTCTGTGACCCTGATTTAGCAAATTAAAACCGGTGGCTTGTATGAGGATTAAACCTGGTCTGTATCTCTGTGAAGTATCTACCTAGTTGAAATCAGTTCATATCTATGAGCCATTTGATCCACTATCAATATTCCGTAGCAAGCTATACATAACGTAGATTGCACGTTTGATGCATTTGAGTGAATTTTGTCGCATCTAAACGGAGACGCTCTTGGTCAAACTGCACAAATATAACATTATTGCTTAATTGTTGAGGAAGATGAAGTGTATGAATCTTCACTGTGAAGGTTCACTAGTGTTATTCCAACCATTTCTCTTTACACTCAATCCTGATAAGGATCATGTCTCGTCCTGTCTGTCAAAGGTCAGTGATGTGGAAATATATATATATATATATATATATATATATGGAAACGCACAGCTTAATGATGTATTGAGACAGCAGATAAATATGCATCAACATCCTATCACGAACACTAACAGGGATGTATTTATTCTTGACATATATCTATTTGGGTCAAATCATATATTAGTGTTCACTCTCAATGCATGTAACGAAATATATTCTGCAATAAAGAAGCAAAAACAATTGGTTTTGTTGTCTTTTTGGTCAAAGCAATACGGCGGCATCTGGTTCCGGATTCTGATTGGTCAGAAGGTGTTGGTTGGTAGTCTATAGTGGTAGTAAGTGTAGTGTAGCTGTAACAGGGTTCAAGGTTCAGAGGTGTGGGTGTGTTGCTATATAAGATACCATCCGTAGTATCTTTAGCTCACTTATCATACCTTCCATGTTGCCATCACTGGAGACTTGTCTTCCTTTTCTGCTAACATTATATCAGGCTCCAGGAAGTTTTTACATACAAGAAAGCTGAATTTCTAGTCCTCTGTCGTCAGAAGGAAATCATTCATGGATCCAGCCAGTAAGTGGGTTTAAAAGCTCAAGTTATTATTTCTATGTGTCGTATCGATGATTGATAGATTTTTAACTACAAACAATATTTGCAGAGAGCGTGGCTCCGGAGGTCCAGGGTATGGTGATGAAACCGCTCGGATGTCCATCCGGGCTGGAGTACTTAACACAGGTGAGATATGAATAAGTGATTTTAAAATGATTGTATACAAAGCTTCTGAGCTTTTTATATGAACTGTGTCCTGTGACTATTAAATATAGGTGTGTATGTGTGTTTATGGCTATTTATGACACACTGTGTGTGTGTGTGTGTTTGGATCAGATCGACCAGCTTCTCATTCAGCAGAAACTGGAGCTGGCTGAAAGTGAGTGATTTTTAACTTTCTTCATTCAATTGTTTAGAAATCCTGAAACCTGTCAACTGGTTGGAGTTAGAATTTCCTCAGTGGGTTTCTCACTATCTTGATCTAGATCTTAAAATTTTCCACTGTACTGGTACATGGTTAAACTGATGGAAGGGTCAAACCAGCTAGAGTGAGGGGGAAACGGATCCCACGGTTCACGCTGGTATCGCCATCAGTTTTATCACAAGCGCCATAGACTTATTATTGCACCTAGTGGTCAGAAACAGGAACTGCACCATGGCCAAGTGGGGCAGGAATGACATTGCCCCATGCTTGCTCTTTGAACGTTTAGAACCAAGTGTGTTATTGACCCTAGATCGAAGCTTCTGGTCTGGATTGTCGTTATTTTGGGTCGTGAAGCTACATTTCTCTCTCTTTGCAATGCAGTTATTATAGGATGGGAATCCAGAAACAAGTACCTGGTGAAGAACACGCTCGGGCAGCAGATCTTCTATGTGGCCGAGGAGAATGATTGCTGCACCCGGAACTGCTGCGGACCGATTCGCTCCTTCGTCCTCCACATCGAGGACAACACGGGGCAGGAGGTGATCCGGATCACGAGACCGCTACGCTGCGACAGCTGCTTTTGCCCCTGCTGTCTGCAAGAGGTACTGTACCTTCTCCATATCTGCTATCTTCTCAATTAAAGGTCTCAGGAAGCATCAGAATGACGATTTAAACAGCTCATAGTCTTCCTGTTTGATTTTGTAATGTTTTTATGGTGTGAAAAAGAACCGAGACTTCGGCCAGACCTCTCAATGGGGCGAATTTTACCGCTCTTGCATTCATGATATTTTACTAAGTTCAATGGCTGAAACATTCCACCATTTACAAAACCCAGTAGCTCCATGTATATTTGTATTTTAGTGAAATTTTACTCTTCAGATTCTCTTCAGGGGTCATTTATATTCACCAATGGACTTTTGCCACATGTCTATAGTGATATATAGATATGAGAGATACATACACTGATCAGGCATAACATTATGACCACCTGCCAAATAGTGTGTTGGTGCTACCCAAAACAGCCCTGACCCGTCACACACTGTGTATTCTGACATCTTTCTGTCAGAACCAGCATTAACTTCAGCAATTTGAGCAACAGTAGCTCATCTGTTGGATCGGATCACACGGGCCAGCCTTCCCTCCCCATGTGCATCAATGAGCCTCGGTTGTCCATGACCCTGTCGTCAGTTCCCCACTGTTTCTTTCCTTGGACCACTTTTGATAGATACTGACCACTGCAGACTGGGAACACCCCACAAGAGCTGCAGTTTTGGAGATAGTCATCCAGTCCAGCCATCACAATTTGGCCCTTTTGTTCAAACTTGCTGAAATCCTTACACTTGTCCAGTTTTCCAGCTTCTAACACACCAACTTTGAGGACAAAATGTTGACTTGCTGCCTAATATATCCCACCCACTAACAGGTGCCATGATGAGATGATCATCAGTGTTATTCACTTCACCTCTCACTGCTCATAATGTTATACCTGATCGGTGTATATAGTATATTTAAAGTGACTGAAACTTTTTTTTTTTTTTTTTTTACCTTTTTTTTACCTTTTGCAGCTTGAGGTTCAGTCTCCTCCAGGCACTCCCATCGGGTACGTGGTTCAGAACTGGCACCCCTGCTTACCCAAGTACACCATTCAAAACGAGAACAAGCAGGACGTCCTGAAGATCGCTGGACCTTGCTGGACCTGTAAATGTTGTTCCGATGTGAATTTTGAGGTAGAGATTTTTTTAAATGTGAAGAGATCGGTTCGGACCTCTGCTCTGGGAGTTATGCTTTACTGGAAGGGTGCCAATACTTTTGGAATTTGGCTGTATTTGAAAACACAGTATTTTCTTAATGTAACACATTGATAAGAAGACTTATTTTCCCATATAAAATAAAATGATTGCTTGGACCAATCCCTATAGATTGCACAGTCCGAAGTTTCTTCAGGTCCCTGCTCTTGACCTCCCCCTCCCCCACCCCTTTGTTTTTTTACCTCAGGTTTTGTCACTGGACGAATCGCAGGCCGTGGGCCGCATCAGCAAGCAGTGGACAGGCATCTTCCAAGAGGCTTTCACGGACGCTGACAATTTCGGGATCCAGTTCCCTATGGATCTGGATGTTAAGATGAAGGCTGTTCTTCTCGGAGCTTGTTTTCTCATCGTAAGCATCAACATGTCCTGTTTTTGTTTTGTTTTCTCCTGTTAAAAATGCCCTTTTCACTTTAACTCCATCTAACTGTTGTATTGCTTTGTTAGGACTTCATGTTCTTTGAGCATAATGAATAAGAAAAAACAAATCTGAGCCAAAAAAGGTGTGTAGGTTTTGACTGTTTCTCTGACAGAAAATTTAGATCTTGTTTACTTTTTTTCCCATTTTAACTCCTGTTTCTTTTGCAGTTTTTCGCCGATGTGAGGCATCCACGCTCCGGCTCTTTAGGAAAATTAATATATACTGGATAGAAATCTCTCTTAGTAACTAATATCGACTTTATCTGGAATATAAACAAGTATGAGTTTTATGTGTTTTTGAATTCTGACCTCTAGATGGCGCCAGAGAACAAGGCTTCACAGCGACAGTCCCTCGTGTACTTGTTTTTACACGCTCTAGAGAATAAGATCAGAGGTTTTATATGAGAAATGGATGGCAATGGATTGTTTTTATTCCTGCTAGAGAGCAGTACACAAACCCGGTGTATGTCTGAAGCACCATCCTGGCCTCGTTCCTGGTTGCAGAAAACAGCAGGTGGATGCATTTGGCTTGATCAATAATGGAGAATTTGTGACTGATGCTTTACCTGACCTAGATCAGGCCATCTGTAGACTCTTTTAAAATAAATAAATCAATCAATCCCAGTTTACCACGTTGTCTTTCACTAGCGTTGAGATTGTGGTTGGTTGGTTTGTTGGTGTCTATAACTGATCGTCATCAAAGACTTCTCTGCAAACAAAGAAAAAACTATGAAATTTCTCACTACTTTACAAATTACTCAGATATACAAGACAAACCAGATCATCTTGTAGCGTTAGCATGCCCAAACTAACCAGGCTAGCTAGTGCCTAGAGTAGTTTAACCCAATTTCCTATTAGGTGAAGAATATACACTATATTGCCAAAGGTTTTGGGACAGCCCTCCGAATCATTGAGTTCAGGGGTTGGTCTCGGCCCCTTAGTTCCAGTGAAAGGAACTCTTAATGCTTCAGCTTCATACCAAGACATTTTGGACAATTTCATGGTTTGTGGGAACAGTTTGGGGATGACCCCCTCCTGTTCCAACATGACTGGATGAATTATAGTGGAGACTGTGAGCCAGGCCAAAACTAGGATGTCTGCTTTTACATGCACATGGAATGGAATACGGAGTTCAGCTTCAGCTTCAACTCTTCTGGGAAGGCTTTCCACAAGGTTTAGGAGTGTGTTTATGGGAATTTTTGATCATTCCTCTAGAAGCGCATTTGTGAGGTCAGGGAGTCTCTGCTCTAATTCATCCCAAAGGTGTTTATGGGGTTGAGATCAGGACTCTGTGCAGTTCCTCCACACCAAACTCGCTCATCCATGTCTTTAGGGATCTTTGAGCACTGGTGTGCAGTCATGTTGGAACAAAGTTGGGAGAAAATCAAAAGTTGTCCAAAATATCTTGGTATGAAGCTGAAGCATTAAGAGTTCCTTTCACTGGAACTAAGGGGCCGAGACCACCCCCTGAAAAACACCACCTGAATTCGATGATTTGGAGGCGTGTCCCAAAACCTTTGGCAATATAATATATATTAGACAATTTTGCCACTTCTAAGTGGTCAGTTAATATAATTTATGCAAATATCAATCGTTTCTTATTCATATTTAATAAGTGGATTGACTCACCAAAAAAAAAAAGAAGGCGGGTCTCATGGTGTATTTTCAAATGAGCCTCAAGAAAAGAAAAAAAAACCGAGACAGAGAAAAAGCTGAAAAGCCAAATATTAAATAATGGAACAATCCCCAGCCTTGTTGTATGAAGTTGTCTTGTTGCAGGAAGATAACAAAGGCTACCTCGCCACTTGCAGTGACTCTTTTGTCGAGTCGTTGCTTAATAATGGATTGAGAGCATGCATCAAATTTTGATCTTGGTTACAGCCGGCGTCGGGATCAGGGATCAGGGATGGAGTCGTGAGTGTCGCAGCACTTCCTTCTCCGTAATAAATGCAAAATTAGATTCATACGAATAAGCAAACCCGCCCTTCAATATTCAGGGTTTGGTTCCGATCTTCTGGCGTCGGAGCAAATGATCGTGAGAAAGTTCTGAGCCGTTTTTCTGTGCATCACGGTTGTAATGAGTTGCTAATTCCATTTATTCTAGGCTGCCTGTCAGCATGCTCCGGTCTGACCTTGCAGCTTTTCAGAAGTCTAGACTGCTATGCGAAGCTGCAGCATTTGATGAAATGGAAAAATTGCACAAATGTGAAAAACGACAGCCTATTATGAGTGTCTGAGTGAGGAGAGAGAGGAGGAAGAAGAAGAAGAAGAAGAAAAAAGATCATTACTCTAGAATTTCACAATGCATACCCCAAACGGCCTCATTTACTCCATTTTCAGCTCGCTCCATTCCTCTCCCAGGCCGTCCACACTCGGCTCTGCCGAGGAGAGAAAGTGTTGCCTTTTATTTATTAATCACATCGGCTAATCCGGAGTGCCCGGGCCCGTTGTACTCGAGCCTACAGCGTGGATCTGAGCCATATCAAATATGCATCAGCGTTCAAAGCCAGACCTGCTCTGCCAAACCCTCTGACAGACTCCAGGCCCTCGTTTCACCTCACACGCCGCTGTCAATCAAAAGAGCCCGTGCTCGTCCGAGACGTCAAAATCAATATCGGGGAATAAGAGCGGACTAACAAGGTTCAGGTACGATTCTTCACACCTGCTTCCACAGCACAGACCTGTAATACATAAGCAATGCACAATACACCTTAAAAAAATTACTGTCCTGTCGGAATATATTTCTTCACTGTCCATCATGTCAGGACAAACATTTCTATATGTAAGAATTAAACCAACCAAAATCAAAATTTTTTTCATTAAGAGTTCAATTTCTACCACCATTCTGTTTTTCTCCTCGAAGTCGTCCCACTCCGTCAACACTTCGTCTTCCACTTGTCATGGCATGGAAATGAACATATTCTCTTTGCTGTATTTGACAAGCAGATTCGAGTGCGAGGAAGCGTGCGCTGGATTTCCATGAAAACTAAACCATCTGTGTTTGTAAGAGCGCATCTTTAAGCTTTCCGTCACTTTTAAATACCTGGCAACGTGTTGAGAGAGGGTCGAGTGTTAAGGACTTCAACAAACGTTTCTGTTTTTGAGTGAAAAATGCTGCGTAGCAGATGCCATGGAAAGACAGAAATCTCTTCACCGCTGTCTTTGGCTTTAAGGAGTAAATCAAATACGCCTGTTAGTGTGAGGTGACTACATAAATCAGCCGGAAATCCTAAACAAATCCTAGCTAGCTTACTATGACACTTTGTACTAAAAATGAATGCTAACTGAGCTGAATTCTAGGTTGGGACACCAACTGTTTATTAAAAAAAACCAAAAAGAAGAAGAAAAAAAGCAACTAAACTTCCTTCGAAGACTCTTCCAGTCGGCTTTAACGATACCCCAGATACTTCATTTGCGTATCTCTGTAGAGTCAGCCAACAAGGTAATTAGCCAAGTCTCTTTACAGGCGTCAGAAGCAGAATATTCTGGCACAGTTGGAGGAAAGACCCAACAAAGCGGGATCCTCCTCGGCCTCTTATATAAAGTCGCCAGATGCCCGCCTTTTGGGCGAACGCTGCGTTTTTTTTGATCCCTGGCTGAAGCCGAAGGCATCAGAAGCAGCGTCGGTGTTTGAACTGACTAATTACGCACCACTAACTGAGGAAGACTGCATTAAATCTAGATGAAAAGATGTGTACGTCCTTGACGCTAGAAAATTCCGTGCAATCTGTTACATCCACTACATATAACGATGTTTCACACTCATGATCCGGACTGTAGGAAGGAAGCCTGGATTGTTTTTCTATGCAAAAAAAAATCAGTATGAAACGGCATTTTATATGTGTGATCTTGTCCATCATTTCAAGCCATTTGGACCCTGAAGCTTATTATTGAGTTTCACATTGTGTGAGTTTCATAAATATTAGCAGCAGAGAATTCAAATAATACTTCCATTTTGCTACTAATTCTATCAAATAAAATCTCTTTATATATATATTAAAGTAATTAAAATATACGTAAGTTACTGAACAGCGTCCATGTCACTACACTGATTCATTTGAAACCCAGATTTAAACCATATGTGTTTTGAAATCATCCATTCCATTGGGCCACTAGGGTCACCCGAATGATGCTAATGACCAGGGCTGACTAAAGTAAGCCATTCCATTGGGTCAACATGAATCATTACATGGCCAGACGTCCCACTATGGGCCAATGTTGGACCACTAGGGTCAAAAATATTTCAGAAGCTATTAAATCCACCATGCCATCACTGCTCCAACATCAGCTGTTCTGTTGGATCAAATCAGCCATTCCACTGGGTCAATGTTGGGCTACTAGAGTCACCAGAATTTCAGCCATGTAAAAGCACCTTGCCAGTGTTTGCCAATGTCAGCCATTTCACTGGACACAATGCCAGACATTCCACTGGGTCAATGGTGGACCACTAGACTCAACAGAATTTGAGCCCTGTTTACATCCACCTTGCCAGCACTGACCAAATTTAGCCATTCCACTGGGTCAACATGAATCATTACATGACCAGACGTTCCACTAGGCCAATGTTGGACCTCTAGGGTCAGAATCTATTAAATCCACCTTGCCAGCATTGGACCAACATCAGCTGTTCTGTTGGGCCCAACCAGCCATTCCATTGGGTCAATGTTGGGCCACTAGTGTCAACAGAATTTCAGCCATGTAAAAGCACCTTGCCAGCGTTTGCCAATGTCATCCATTTCACTGGACATGATGCCAGACATTCTGCTGGATCAATGTTGAGGCACTAGAGTCAACAGAATTTCAGCCCTGTTTAAATCCACCTTGCCAGCATTAGCCATTCCACTGGGTCAACATGAGTCGTTACATGGCCAGACATTCCATTGGGCCAATATTGGACCTCTAGGGTCAGAATCTATTAAATCCACCTTGCCATCACTGGACCAACATCAGCTGTTCTATTGGGCCAAAGCAGCCATTCCATTGGGCCGTTGCCAAATATTTAATTGGGCCGACATCAGCTATTCCACTGGGTCATTGTTGGGCCACTAGGGTCAGCAGGATTTCAAAGACTGTTAAATCCACCTTGCTGTCACGGGACCAACAGCATATATTTCAATTGGGCCGCCATCAGCCATTCCACTGGGCCTAAAGCCAGACCTTTCATTGGGTCAATGTTGTGCCTCCAAGATCAAAAGTATTTCAGAGGCTATTATATTCACTTTGGCATCACTGGACAAACGTCAGCCATTCCTTTTCTAAAGCCAGACATTCCATTCAGCCAGTGTTGGGCTATTAGGATCGACAGAATTTCAGAGACTATTATTTCTACTTTCCACTATTACTATTACTACACTGACCAGGCATAACATTATGAGCAGTGCCAGGTGAAGTGAATAAGACTGATGATCTCCTCATCATGGCACCTGTTAGTGGGTGGGATATATTAGGCAGCAAGTGAACATTTTGTCCTCAAAGTTGATGTTAGAAGCAGGAAAAATGGACAAGCGTAAGGATTTGAGCGAGTTTAATGAAGGGCCAAATTGTGATGGCTAGACCACTGGATCAGAGCATGTCCAAAACCGCAGCTCTTGTGGGGTGTTCCCGGTCTGCAGTGGTCAGTATCTATCAAAACTATCCTTTATGTCCTGTACGCTGCAACTTACAGGACTTAAAGGATCTGCTGCTAACATCTTGGTACCAGATACCACAGCACACCTTCAGGGATCTAGTGGAGTCCATGCCTCGACGGGTCAGGGCTGTTTTAGCAGTAGAAGTGAGACCAACACAATATTAGACAGGTGGTCATAATGTTATGCCTGATCGGTGTATAGCAGCAATTTAAATGATCCGTAATATCCTCATAAAAACGGCTTGATTAACGTAGACGCCTGTCTGACTCCTTTTTCATCAGATAGCTCTCTACTGTTTCGGACTTTATTGTCTATTTGCATATAAACAGCGGTCTAATGGATATTGACATGTCTGGAGACTTGTCCCTGTCTGCTGTAACTCTCGACTGATTTCCTGAACCAGCCGCTCCTATTATTCTACCACCAGACCCTCAGCGCTACACAGGGACAGATATACTTCAACGCGTGGTTTGAGTCTGTGCATCGGAAATTACTGCTGTGCATCAGACCAGCCGAAATAATTTGCTTTTGAAAGCACACAGACCGACGGATGTAAACACAAGTCCCCACAAAAGCAGCCATCTCTAAAAGTATCGCTGTTTTTTTTTTTTTTTCCCGGTGAAGTAAAGGTAACGATTCAGTAATGAAAATAATTAACGAGGAGAGATGACCATTCTTATTCTTTCATTCCAAAGCAGATTTAAAGAAGTGTTGTTTTATCACCTCGATTTAGAGTCCAGGAGGAATGCTGTGGGAATAAAATCTAATTAGCATGCAGCTGTTGTGCGATTTGAGGTGAAATACAATTTCGGCTCCAGCATGACTAATATTAATGGGATGGGGTTTTTTTTGTTGTTGTTGTTTTTTCAGCTATAAAATCTCAGACACACCAGCTAGCTTGCTAGCTAGATAGCAATACCAAAGCTTGTTTGCTAACATCCTCACTTCAAATCACAAGGTGAGACAGAATGAAATTGTTAATAACTTGCATGCACACTCACCTGCTAGTCACTGGTAGCTGCTTTATTTATAGAACATGAACTTTTAACAGGAAATGTAACAGACTGCCCAGTTAGCAAACTAGCAAAATGTTATCATCATCAACATATAATGATGGACTAATGTTAGCAAAGTGAATTTAAAGGTGGATGAAAAACTTTTGGCCATCAACTGACTGGTTGACATTGCACCAAAAGACAAAAAAAATCCAGACATTAATCAGGTACTGAACCCAGCTGAATGGCTGACACTC
This sequence comes from Hemibagrus wyckioides, assembly GCF_019097595.1. NCBI lineage: Eukaryota > Metazoa > Chordata > Actinopteri > Siluriformes > Bagridae > Hemibagrus > Hemibagrus wyckioides. The sequence goes on from NC_080716.1 coordinate 1,548,872, forward strand.
GCCCACTGATGGTAAAGTGAATAGATACACTGACCAGGCATAACATTATGACCACCTGCCTAATATTGTGTTGGGCTCCCTTTTGCTGCCGAAACAGCCCTGACCCGTCGAGGCATGGACTCCACTAGATCCCTGAAGGTGTGCTGTGGTATCTGGTACCAAGATGTTAGCAGCAGATCCTTTAAGTCCTGTAAGTTGCAGCGTACAGGACATAAAGGATAGTTTTGATAGATACTGACCATTGCAGACCGGGAACACCCCACAAGAGCTGCAATTTTGGAGATGCAGTGGTCTAGCCATCACAATTTGTCAAACTCGCTCAAATCCTTACACTTGTCCATTTTTCCTGCTTCTAACATCAACTGTGAGGACAAAATGTTGACTTGCTGCCTAATATATCCCACCCACTAACAGGTGAAATGATGAGGAGCTCATCAGTCTTATTCACTTGAATGTTGAGCCTGACCGGTGTAGAAGCCAATCATTTTGGACCAAGTGACCAAAACAAGACCACAGCAACTTGCCAACAATTCCTATTTCCCTTGTGCTTGAAGACGTCCTCAGGTTCCTAACTGTAACGAAGCACTGACACTGGAGACTCCTTCCATGAATGTTAAAAGCTGTACAGAAAACCTCATCTATGTGACAATTTTTTAAATCATGCAGAAGGTTTGCGCACCCTCGGATGAATCCGATGTAAATAAGATAAAAAATATCCCATCATCCCGTTCTGAAGGTGTTATTTCCTTGGATTTATGTGCAAGCATTGCCTTTAACCTCGTTCACATTTCTTTAGCCTTCCGATCGTTCCAGTTGCGACTCTTCTCTCGTGCACTTTGACACACCGTGAGTAATATTTATCCTGAGGTCACTGGGTGACTCAGCTCTTTCAACACCACACACACTTACCCTGGCTCATGCCTCTGTGTCTCACACACACACACACACAATCCACGCCTCTCAGTGCTCTATACATTCCTCCATCCTGTCTTCCTCAAGCCCCAGCATGCTAGATTTCTGCTGTAAAAAATCCCACTTAAATGTACAGTATGTATTAGAGTTAAATCTTTATACGGTAAATCGTCACAGAGCTAATAACAAAAGCTTTTTCAGTGAAGGACGGCTCGCCTCTATTTAACTCTGTAGGAATTAATTTAGCTCCGCTGATTTCGGTCATTGTGTTAAAACGTCGTATGAAGCGAACGTTAAATTGTAGCGCACGCAGCTGTGCTATTCAGCAGAAGGCGAAAAAAAATTCACAGTCTTATTTAACTTCGTATGAGTGGAAAAACTCTCGGGGATTGATGTCCAGATAGAACTTTTTAAAAAAAGAGTCATTAGGCGTAACGTCAGTGTCATTGATATTCATGATTCATGAAGTCTACTGATACTTTAAACGGCGCATGAGCTTCTTTTATAATATCATAAGGAATAAAAAACAAACAAACTTGGCATTATGGGAAAATCATCAGTGGTGTGATGTAGCACACATGACCCAGAGTTACCAACAACAGCTTGTGCTGGAGTGTTTGTGATTAATTCCCACAAAAAGAAAAAAAAAAAAGTATTGGAAATTTGTACATCTGTCGAACGGCCCATTAGGACCCCAAATTGCTTCGAGCTTCGGCGCTCTGATTAGTAACGAATTTATTGCCGATAAGTGAGTTAACGAGACGGATTAAAGGATAACGCTGAAGGATTTGCAGTTGAGAGGAAGACTGCACCAGTGCCATTTTTTACCCCTCTTTCTCAGATTTCCAAGGTCTGAGCAGCAACCGGTTGAAAAGGCTGACCGCGTACCGACCCCCTCTTGTGTAGGATGAAACAGACGGTGAGCAGCAGGACGTCGGGGCAAGCGGAGGCCTTGCTTAGCACATTTATACCCAGACCTAGCAAGTTACATGACGAACAAAGTAGGATTTTGTTTTGTTGTTTGTTTGCTTTTTAAAACCGAATATTGAAAGCTTGGAAACAGTGACTCACGCTACCAGCATCATATCCTCACACCCGAGACGAGGAGGAAAAAGCCGCGCGAGTGCAACGAGGCGTCAGTCATAGTGGTGCAAATGATACGTTTCGACACGTCGACTCTGAATGCAATCAGGAGAGCGCAGGAGAGACGATATGGACGGGAACTGACGCAAACTCTGTGTGTGTGTGTGTGTGTGTGTGTGAGAGAGCAGAACTGTGAAATGAGATCCAGCAAAGAAGATTTGCTCTGTGATTTCATTCAAGCCTGAGTGTGTGTGTGTGTGTGTGTGTTTAGTGCCGTTAAAGCACTAAAAACGAAGGTGAACCAACATGAAATTCTCACCCCATTCTGTCTCCGTGGGCCAATTGCATTCCAGTGAATGGGTGCTAAATCCATCGCTGAGCTAACTCCATTTCACGCCTCGACACGTAAGATGGCATTAAATGCCGTGGCGTATCACAATTAGGCCCGGTTTTATTATTCGATCCCGAAGACGTGAAGAGTTTAACCCCCGGGCGGCGTTCACAAACATTACATTTTATTTTATACACTTATCATAAGGGGAAAAAAAGGACACGGAGCTTCCCATGTCTGGTGGGGGAAGCACTGACTAATCACATGGTGGTGTTGAATTCTCACTAGTGATTGGTCAAGAGGTGTTCAACATACGTTACTGTATCTTGTGTTAGTAGAACGTCAGTATATTTTGTTTATACGTTGTGTTATAATTTATTAATAATTTTTTTTATCCTCAAGACAGAGAAGTTTATGCTAGTTTGCTTTCTTTCTTCCTAGCACGAGAATCTGTGTTTGATCAAAGAAACGTCTGTTTACAGCTAACACAACGCAAGTGAAAAAGTTTCAATGTTCCAGAGCACTAAAAGGGTTAGTGGCACATGATGCTGGCACACAACCATAACTGGATAAAAAGTACCGCCATGTGCAGCATTCGTTAATGGTTGCTTTGCTAATCACTCTGATAAGTGTTTAGCATTTTTTATTTTTTATACTTAAGAAATCCACTATAAGAAAGGGAAAAGCTCTACCTGATGAAATAAGTTTCCACATCCACTTTCTATCCTCTGTTCCTAGTCAACTTTGTGCTGCTGAGAAAGCTGGGACATGAAGATCCACTCTCCGGCTCATTAACGAGTCCTCCGGGAGGCCCGAGTCTGTCCTGACGCAGCAGAAAAGGCAATGTCACGTCGTGAATTACCCCAAAATGCCCATAAGTTTAACAGGACTGAGGTCCCAGTGGGGGTGTTCAGGCAGGGGTTGAATAATCCGCCCCTTCCCCCCACCAACCCCCCCGGTGCACATTTAAATTAAATCCTACGCAATACACTGTTCATTATTTCCTTCTACTGTTCAGATGAGAATAACGTGTCCCTCCACGGGGCCTGTCAGTCTGCCAAGCTGGACATCAGACTTTTGACAAGATTTCCTGAGGTCTGACAAGAGCTGCCATTAAAGAGGAATAAATTTGCTGAAGCCTCTGTGGAGTGTGTGTGTGTGTGTGTGTAGGTGTGAGAGTGGGGGTGTGACATGTCCAGGTACTAGTTACACTATGTATGGACATCCTGGATCCTGGATGCACAGTAATCCAGTATTTATTTGGGTTTATTTCATGGTATGATGTCAGTCAACCTCAGTGGGAGGGACCGCTGCAGAGGACAGAGCACAGGTAACAGCTATACAAGAGGTGAGCAACTTGGCTCAGATTTCAGGGAAATCATAATCATAAGACAGGACGAGATTCTAAGTTTACAGACACAACAGGGTATAAAAAAAGGGGTGGAGCCAAAGCTGAATGAAAAGCAAAGACGTGCGCATGGGGCTTGTCTTCATGGGAACCGTGACATCACAGTTTGTGTCACACTCCTTAAGCAAAATCACATACACAACATCCTCTTCCTAATTTTCTTCTAATTCTATCCAAAAATAATGGTTGCCATGTTTGTTTCTTCTTCATTCAGATCTGTCCACACTAGGAACCAAGTAACAGGCTGGGTTCTTAGTAACCACCAAGCAACACTGGTATACTAGATATATATCACCTGGTATAACACAGTAACCATACAGGAAGCACCTAGCAGCCACATGTTATACCATAACAGCTACCAAAGCAACATCCTAGATGGGGGAAACTAAGGAACTACCTGGCAACAGTCTAGGAAACACCTTAAATAACTTTGTAATCAATGCCCCTACAACCAGCTAAAATACCATAGCAATGACTTTCAAGCACGTTGCAAACGCCAACCAACCTAGCAACTGCCTGGAAAAAACATGGCAACCACCTTCCAGAAGCCAGCTACCATTGCAACCACATGTAATACTATAACAGCAACATAGTAGATGTGTAATAACTAAGGAACTACCTGGCAACCCTAACAAACCCCACAAATAACTTTCCAATCAACACCCCTACAACCAGCTGAAATACCAAAGCAACGACTTTCAGGCACGTTGCAAATACCAACCAACCTAGCAACCACCTTCCAACACCCTAGAAGCCAGCTAACAGAGCAACCACATGTAATACCATAACAGCTACCAAGCAACATCCTAGAAATGGGATAACTAAGGAACTACCTGGCAACACCCTAGCAAACACCTTAAATAACTTTGCAATCAGTACCCCTACAACCAGCTGAAATACCATAGCAACGACTTTCAAGCACGTTGCAAATACCAACCAACCTAGCAACTGCCTGGAAAGACATGGCAACCACCTTCCAGAAGCCAGCTAACAGAGCAACCATCTTCCAACACCCTACAATCCAGCTAACACATGTAACACCATAACAGCTACCAAGCAACATCCTAGATGTGGGATAAGTGAGGGACTACCTGGCAACACCCTAGCAACCACCTTACAAATACATAGCAGCCTAATCCAGCAATCTGAGTGAGCAGCCGCTTAATATTTTATATTTGAACATTTTAACATTTGTAATGTTTTTATCATTTGATAGTTGATTATTATTCAACCTGTTCCTTTAACCGATATTTTTTTATCACCCAGATTTCGTGAGCTTTGTCTGAGCCGTAACATTAGCGCAGCTTGAAGACAAAATGTCAGCGCACTGGGCACAGCAGGCCTGCTTCCTAAAGGACGTGTTTTCTGACGCTGCCAAGATTTAATTAATTTTCGAAACCCGTCTCTGCGCTGGGGTTTGATAGCGCCGCTCGCTGCACCTCAAGGAGGTACTTAAGTGGAAAGACGCTCTCCATTCCTGGGCTGATGCCACAGAACGCCGGGGCCCATCTGCTCCTATTCTGGCGACTCCACACAGTACGCTTCTCCTCGCTTCTTATCATCACTGCGCACTCGTTTCCCATCTCCCCCTAAAAAAAAAAAGAAAAAGAAAAAAGACGTCAGCTTTCGGTACTTCTACAGTCACTTTGAGTTCTCTACGCGAAACTGTCTCGTTTCATCTGCTTTTGAAAAAGTCATGCACAAATCTACTCGCCGCTTTCCAGAACTATTTCAAAGGAAAAAAAAATATCCGCTTCGTTTTACCCGTCTGAGAAATCTTCATTATAATTATTATTAATAATATGAATAAAATACAATTTAAAAAATTGATTTATTATTTATTATAACTGAAGCAAAATATATTTATTTGTTACGCCAATATTAATAAATATATTTATTTATTTATGCGTATTTATTTTTGAAATCTAAGCTTACTTTTTCGTCAGGGATGACAAATAATCCTGTTAATCACTGATGGAAAAGTATGTATGTCAACAGAAATATAAATTTCTGTTCATCTTTTTTCCCCATCTTTTTTATTCTTTTTTTTTTATTTCTAGAATAATTTTATTTATTCAATACATTGAGCTAACATATAAAAATTGCCCTATAAGTAGATTATTATTATTATTATTTTTATTATTATTGTTATTGTTGATAATTCTGTTAGCTACTGATGAAAAAGTGAGATTAGATTTAAAAATAAATATGCATAAATAAATAAATGATTTTGCTTCAGTTTATCAATAAATAAATTATTTAACCTTTATATTATTGTTATTATTATATTATTATTATTAGCATTATTATTATTAATAACATAAAATGTATTTATTATTTTTTATTATTATTAAAAATAGTTCATTATTATTATTATTGTTAATAATAATAATAATAATAATAATAGCAATAAATAAATAATTTTGCTTCAGTTTATCAATAAATAAATGATTTAAAATGTATTATTATTATTTAAAATAATAACATAAAATGTATTTAATTTATTATTATTATTATTATTATTATTATTATTATTATTATTATTATTATATATCAACAGAAATATACATTTATTTTAATCTTTTTTTCCATGTTTTTTATTCTATTTTTTTTTTTACTTAATTCTAGAATAATTTTATTTATCAATTTATTTAATACATTGAGCTAACATTTAAAAATTGCTCTATAGGTTGATTATTATTATTATCGACTCAGTGTGGTTTTCTGCTGCTGATATTTTGAGCTGCTTTTCAGCTCAACACTGGGGTAGAGAGCGGTTATCTGAACCAGTCTCTCTGTTTCTTTTTACACTGGCTGTGGGTGAAAAATCTCAGAGCAGACCAGCGGTTTTCTGAGGCACTGACACATCAGGACCAGCACCATCTGAGTAGAGCTTGTATCACGTGTGTAAACGTATTTATATACCGCGTTTAGTTGAAATGTCACATGATCTGCATGATATGAACTGTGAGACCCGCTGAGCTTTATCGACTCATCTCGGAAAACTTTGCTTGCGCGGATCATTTTTTTCCTGCACGAATTAAACAAATGTCATGAAAATGTCACGTTCCTTCGCTTCTTCCTGGACTTCAGCCGGACCCTCGGACCGTAATCGCTCCGTTCTCCGTCCACGTAATGAAATCTCAGACCTCCCCCGCTGTCCTCGTGTACAAATTAGAGTTCTGTCCGATCCAGCGCCGCCGGTGTCTCTCGCTCTGGTGTAATTACCCCGGTGGCACCCGGGGCCCTGGCAGAGTGGCGTGTAATTGGCACTTCTGCCTCCCCCTCAGGTGAAGCCATGCATTATAAATGTCATGATACGTGGGCGACATGGCAGCCGGTGATCAATCTGCACTGCACTTGTCATTTATTCCTGTCGGAGGTAGAGTCTGAGAGAGAGAGAGAGAGAGAGAGAGAGAGAAGCGTAGGACGCCTTGTGGAACATTCCACATCATCGCATCTTATTACGCCGGATGAAACAATCGCTTGTGCTAAGTAACTGAGCGCCTGATACGCGCCGCTCTGTAATTATCTATCTGCATGAGACGCCCACACAATGCCGGCGCGTCGACTAGGGATGCCACAATACTCAATATAATATTGAACCGTTCGGTATGACCTCCACGGTTCAATACGCATATGTGAACCGCGGTTTTTTCGGTTTTTTCTTTAAAACAACAATAATAATCATGCGTTTAAAAAAAAATTTGTATTTTTTTTCCCTTCATGAGCTCTATTACTCTCTGTACCTCCTGTGTGTGTTTGCCTGCACTGTATGTCTACGTGCTGAGACAGACACGCCTCCCCGCGAGTAAATATCCAATCAGTGAACGCTAAAGTTAGGGGCGGTGACCATGCTTGTGATGCTGGTGTCAGGTTTCACTCTAACCCTGGAGAGCGGTGAAGTGAGACAGAAACACGAGGAAGCAGCGCCATGATTCAGATCTGTGGAGTGTGGACATTTGTTGTTGACCATGATGCCGATGAAACAAAAACGCTAAACAAAAAATGACTGTGTTTAAGCAGTGTTCCACACGAGTTAGATACGGACATGGAAATACTTCCAACATGACCGCACATCTACAGCTCCATCACCCAGAGATATCACTGTGTGGAAGAGGGAGACTTTTTTCCCGACCTCTACGAAAAACGTGCAAAAAAATTGAAAACGCTTTGGTTAAAGCACAAAGTCTTGCTCTAATGACAGATAGCTGGAGCTCGGGGGTAACAGAGTGTTATCTCACAGTGACTGGTCATTACAGAGAGTTATCTCACAGTGACTGGTCATTACAGAGAGTTATCTCACAGTGACTGGTCATTACAGAGCGGATTGGGAATAAAGAGCGCCGTCCTCCAAACCCGTCTCCTGTAATAAAGTCAAACAAGCGCTAATTTTTATATCTCACTATTTTCAGTACACTTTCATTGTGTTAGTTGATTTTTGCATTTAAGTAAAATAAAGAGATTTGCAACTAAAACCAGTTTTTTTCTTCTTAACATACTTACTGTTCCTGTCACCTAAACAAAGAATAATGGAAAAAAAACCTTTAATTTGCCAAGCCATCCGAACCGAACCGAACCGAAAACCATGGGTAAAAAGCGCGGTACGTATTGAGCCATGGGTTAACTGTATTGTTGAATCCCTAGAGTCGACACACACACATGTGCGCATCTGCAGCTTACTGTACCACCAACAATTAGGCCTGAGCGCCGAGCTAATGCGATTTGTCATGTCAGATTTCCTCAGGGATGCTCTGGAAAGCGGCCACGTCTCTCGCAGAGGGGAAGATGCTGCTTCCTGAGTCTCACCGTGTCACTTCCAGGAGGTCATTAGTAAACACAGGATCGCAAACGGCGTCCCATTCCGAATGGAGCTCAAGGTTGTGCTGTGATGTTCATGCTAACTGCAATAAACCTGGAGGCTGGAGGCAGGAAGTGAATAAAACAAACAAACAAACAAACAAACATGTTATCAATAGCTATGGCTTTGCTATTATTGGCAACAAAGTCAGCTGGGATGATGCTAGCCATCTTGAGGTAGCTAACATTCATCTTTCGAACGAAGGGAAACTTAGCAGTCGTGAAAATGAGCGTATTCTGAAGCAGATAGTTAGCTAGCTAACGTGTGATGAAGCTAGTCAAACTGCTAGCTAATCAGGTCCTGCTTCTTCATTACAAGAAGTAAATATTTGTGATTCAGTAATTGGTTTGTTGTTAAGTCCTTAAAAACAAACAGACAAACAACCAAAAACTCTTTGAGTGATGTGAAGCGAAACTTTCCAAGGCTACGTTCGCGAGCATGCTGATGTTCTTGAGGTAAATTAACATTAATTTACCGGACAAAAGAAACATTGTGACCTTTTTATAAATGTTTTACTGTTGTTTCTTAGTGTTAGCTAGTTGACGCTAGCTTAAACGCAGCTTAAACACATAGTGATACGTTTATCTTTTAGAACTTACCAATAAAACTCAGGAGGTTTGTTAATTCAAGTGGGCGGGGCCACCATCTATCTAGATGTCAGGAGAACTTTCTTGTTTGGATGTAATGAAGTGGAAGTCAGAAACTAGCACATTTCTCTAAAATTAGCATGTGATTTTCTCGCAGTCTGACGTATTAATCCTTTGCTAGCTAATTTGCCTCAAGTTCAGTGCTTGACATGCTAATGCTAGCTAGAGGAGACATTAGCCTGTAAATTAGCCTGCTGGAGAATCAGTGACTGCTGGAGTTCAGGCTTCTTTACAACATGTGAGTTTAGCTTTATTTATTATCTTGAAGAGCTGATTAGCTTTTCTACTTTCTTTCTTTCTTTCTTTCTTTCTTTCTTTCTTTCTTTCTTTCTTTCTTGCTTGCTTTTGTTCTTTCATTCATGACAATCCTGGTGAAGCTCTAGCTAATTATTAAAGCTAATCTGTCTGGTTTTTGTGTTTGTGTTACACTGACAGCACATCGTAGCAGCAAGCGTCTCTTGTCGTTTACATGCCGCGCGGAAGCTAAATCGCTTCTCTGTGGGAAAAAAAAGGCTTTTAGCAGAAATTGTTGACTTTGTGAGAGCTGCACTCTGACCTCTTTGCCTACGGAGAGGAGAAGAAAAGTATTTAGCAGCGTTTGGATGGCGTACAGCTAGTTGAGATCCACTGCAACATTTCTCCATTCTGTAGAGTTCTTTACACAGAACTGGAGATAAAGCATAACCTTAGCGTGTGTAAAGCTAGTCATTAGCAGCCACTAGCTAGGAAAGCTACACAGCATATAATGTTGAGTTGTTCTTTGACTGGAGGTCATGATGGACTTTAGGTCACATGACTGAATTAAACTGATAATCTGACCACTGAGAGCTGTAATTCCTCAAACTGCCACTAGGGCGAGGCTTTAAATAGCTCAGTTCTCCATCTATACACCTGCAGCAGATTCATTTCTTTCTTTCTTTCTTTCTTTCTTTCTTTCTTTCTTTCTTTCTTTCTTTCTTCCTTCCTTCTTCCTTCTCTTCTTTCTCTCTTGTGTTTCCTCTTGATTACAGTAATGGCAGTAGCGGTGTCCTGTAGCAGTGTTAGAGATCAGGACACAGACAGGAGGAGGATGATGAACAGACAGGAGGAGGATGATGAACAGAATGATGTGATAAAGACAATAATCTCTAAAAAACGAATGAAGAGAAAAGTCTGATTTATTTCTAAAGAACTTCAAGGTTCCTGATTTCAGTGAAATATATATCCAGTCTTTACATAAAGAGCAACACAGAGGTGCCTTCATCCACATGGTACGCTTTTTAAATATGAATAAACCCTGGTTAGGCTGAAGGCTGGAACAAAACGAGAGAAATTCTAAGAAGCAGATTCAGCTCAGCAGATGCATTCTTTCTTCCTTCCCTTCTCTCCTTATTGCACTTACTGCTCTTTCCTTCTTCCTGTTGCTTCTCGTTCTTTGTGTTTGTTCTTTCTTGCTTGCTTTCTTTCTTTCATACCTTCACTTTTCCTATTCTTTTTCCTCACTGGCTTTCTTCTTTCTTCACTTTCCGTCTTACTTTGATTCCTTGTTCACATTTCCTTTCTTCCCTTGCTTCCTTTCATCACTCCCTCCTTCTTTACTCTTATCTTTTTTATTCACTTTCCTACTTCCTGAAAAAAAGAACAAAAAAGTGGGTGTGTAATTAATAAATATACACTGCTATACATGATGTGGTGAAGAGAGAGAGAGAGAGAGAGAGAGAGAGAGAGAGAGACTGAGAAAGAGAGTGAGAGAGAGAAGGAGAAAGAAAGAGTGAAAGAGAGAAGGAGAAGGAGAAAGAGAGAGTGAAAGAGAGAGCAAGAGAGTGAGAGAAAGAGAGTGAGAGAAAGAAAGAGAGAGAGTGTGTGTGAGAGAGAGAAGGAGAAGGAAAAAGAAAGAGTGAAAGAGAGAGCGAGCGAGAGAGAAAGAGAGTGAGTGAGAGAGAGAGATAGAAAGCGAAAGAGAGTGAGAGTAAGAGAGAGAAATTGAGAAATACAAAACGCTTCATCTGTTTGAGCTGAGAGCCGAAGCACTCCTGAAGACGGAGAAGGTCGGGTCACTCCGCACGGACGCCAACAAGCTATTTCATTAGCCGGATGGAGATTTATTTATTTTTTCAGACGATTGATTTAAAAAAGGAGAGAAAGAATAAGAAGAAGAAAAAGGCTGTATCTTATCAGGTCAGAGATTATTGGTGTTGCTGCAGAGCTGCTTGCTTCCACACTTTAATCAATCAATAGAGGAAGCAAGAAAGCTCTCACCTGACACACTGATAATAAACGGCTTCATGCAGCAGGAGACAGAACGCACAACGCCTTTAAATCAATCTGCTGCAGAAATCTCGAGGACTTTTAGTTTCTTATACAACCTTTAAGGTTCCAGCCAGACACGTTAATTTTTATTAAACTGTATTAGTGTGTGTTTATTACAGAGCTGGAGGCTCATCCCAATCACTGGGATCAAAAAGAAGGAAGGAAGGAAGGAAGGAAGGAAAGAAAGAAAGAAAGAAAGAAAGAAAGAAAGAAAGAAAGAAAGAAAAAGAAAGAAAGAAAGAAAGAAAGAAAGAAAGAAAGAAAGAAAGAAAGAATCTTTCTGTCTTTCCTTCCTTCCTTCCTTGAAGCTCATCCCAATCACAGTGACAAAAAAATAAAACAAAATAAAGAAATTGATAAAACCACTCTGATAAAACTGCATTTTCTTAAACATTATTAAGCTTTAAATGTATATATGTAAATGTAAATGTATATATATAGCTAGCTTTTCCATGTTATCTAATGTTCCCATGCTAATTTTGGGAGCTAACATCTAGCTAGCTTAGTTTGGGAATTTTCTTTGTGAGGTAAGCTTTGATTATAGGCAAATTCTTTAACAGGGATAAAGGTTTCTGTGCTTCTTTAATATCATCAGGTTGGGATTGTAAAGCATTTTGATTTGCACATTGCTAACAAACTGATCCAGTGTTTGCGTGAGGTAAATATTCCTGTGAATAAGTCAGGGCTGACCTCCAGCTTGGCCAGGACCTGGATGAAGTGAATAAGAGCTTTTCAGCAGCGTCCTTGTCCTTTTCCTGTCTTTGTATGATTGTTCGGCCAATCAGGAATCTACAGTCGAGTGGCCTGCTCAAGTGATTGTCCTTGTACTCTGTGTGTGTGTGTACTGGAGCGCTCGCCGGTACTGCGGGGGCGGATGGACATTTGTAAAGATTAGCAGGCCTGATTTCTTGACATTGTCTGTGCACGTCATCCTTTGATACTCTGTCCTCAAATATTCTAGCGTCATTAGGCTGAAATGATGTTTCTTCTGGAGAGCACATGACCCAGATACCCAAGAGAAGCACAAATGCCTAATCAATACACAGGACAGCACATGCCAACTAGAACATTACTGAATCATTATTAGTATTTTATCTTGCTTTCTCTTCTTTGGATCGTTGGTTCTTAGAACCCTGAGGAATCGAAAAGTTCTGAAGAATCTGGTCTTGACTAATTGCCCCTCCCACACACCAAACTACAAATTGACGAGGGTGAAGGTTTTCCATACGTCCTCTGAGACACACCCCCGGTGATAACATGGCAGTTTAACACATTCAGAAGAAAGTGCAATCTACCCTCTTCCACATACCTGAGATCGTAGACGTAGTGTGATTCATTGTTGATTGACCAACCATGACCCTGTTCACCACTGTTCCTTCCTTGGACCACTTTTGATAGATAATGACCACTGCAGACCGGGAACACCCCACAAGAGCTGCAGTTTTGGAGATGCTCTGATCCAGTGGTCTAGCCATCACAATCTGGCCCTTTTGGTCAAACTCTCTCAAATCCTTACGCTTGTCCATTTTTCCTGCTTCTAACACATCAACTTTGAGGACAAAATGACTTGCTGCCTAATATATCCCACCCACTAACAGGAGCCATGATGAGGAGATCATCAGTCTTAATTACTTCACCTCTCACTTCTCAGAATGTTATGCCTGGTCAGTGTATCTGAGAAGGAAACACTTTTCAACATGGAACCATTCAGGAGGACAAATGAAAGTAAGCAAAACCAACAAATATGATCCAACAACAAACTAGTGTTTAGACAACGTTGCTGATTGACCAGTGACAGGAATCAGACGACCTGGTCATAACTGTCAGAATTGTTCAGATTCCTTTGTATTTTTCGAGCAACCTCCTGCCCTCAATTACAATCGTTTAAGCCCACAAAGCACATTTTTGTCCTTTCTTGAGTGTGTTGTGTAAGCTTCTTTATAAAGCATAATTCTCTGCGCTCTGGTAATGCTTTTGAATTTCTAATCAAGCGCTTTATACATCTCTGATAATCCTTTGTACAAGATTTAAGCCCTTGTTTTCTTGGTCTTTGTCCCAACCCATCATAAAGTCTAATTCGGCCGACCTCAGATAGGCTTGCCGTTTGAAAGAACTTAATTCATGCATGAATGCGCAGTAGGGAGCGAGCACAGATGAGAGGGCGGCAGTAATAAGGAGCACAAAGCTGCAAACACGCAAATCTCAGCGTTGCCACGGCGTCCTGAATACCAAATTAATGTGTCGAGTGTTCTTATCATAACAACACCTTCTTCATGGAGTGGCATAAACAAGAAATCTCAGGAAATCTATTCGAACTGAACCACGTTCTTGAACACTGTGCATTTGGTTATGAGGAAAAATAACTCAACCTCCGATTGAATTTTATTGATTTCCTTCTTCTTGTCAACAACGTGAAGGTTCGTCACCAAGATACTCATAGAAGATCATCTCGGCACTAGTACCAGTACTTACTGTCGGGTTCTTCTCTTATGGCTCTGCATCTTATGACGTGGATTTAACAGGGTTTTAAGCATGAACTGTTTGGACTGGATTCCATCTGACGCTGGATTAATGTGTCTGAAATTGTTGTGGTCAAACAAGCAGAGCTGCTCTGTCCAAAAATCCCCAACCCAAGCTTGAAATGGAATCGATGCTGCTTTCGTTCGGTCTGCAGTTTTATTGTTGTGAATTCAGCCTTCAGGCAGCTGGAGAGCAATGGAATGCTGAATCATCTCCGATTTCGTTTATTAATTTGGGATGATTTGTCTTTGTCGTGAATCTGTGACTCTGGTGACGAATCCATTTAAGCATCATCACCTGAACAGTCAAGAGAATGCAAGTAAAGGCTTACAGGAAATAACAGGTGAAAGTAAGAGCAAACTGGAGGCTAAACTCCGTCAGGTATCGTCAGATTAGCGTAGGCACCAGATATCAGTGCATTTGTTTCTTACGAATTTGACATCATAAGGCGTTTCACAGATGGCTGATTGTTTTTCAAGCCTTTTTTTTTGCCATGCAGGCCACATGAAAAGAATATGAACGCTGTAGGTTTCCCCGTTTTATGAACTTCTGAAGCGCTCTTAGTTTATCCGTTATACATAGAATCCCTTTCAAACCCAACGCTCCTTTAAACTCCAGACAGCTTGTGAAGCCGGGAAAGCCGATTCAGTGCTTCATGACGGCTCTCTGTCATGTCAGAAGAAACAGTGGGAAGTTCAGAGCCTCCTCCTCATCCTCAAAAGCAGAAGAAAAGAGCCGATCTGAATGGATGAGTTTGGTTTCTTTTCTCAAGGAGGAATGCAAAGGCGCATAAAATCCATTATCTGCTTTTTTTCCCAGTGTAAGAGGTAAGATTTTCTCAAAATTCTCAAGTGTTAAACAGAGAATGCTTACATTTGAAGCTCTGCTCAGCTCAGAGGACTGGAGATCTATTACAACTTGCAATTTGCAATCAAAATAAAGAAAAAAACAGGAGGTTTTTCTGCCCCGTTAAAGTCTTCACGACAGATTAGTTTCTGCTTTCTGGTTTCTCTGTATCAAATCAAGCAGCGTTCTCATGCTAACTTTGCTTACTGTCACCGAGACAGTATTGTCCCCGAACTCTGACAGTCTTACTGCTTATATATCATGTCTCTCCGTGATTGTGCTTGTGATGATGTCACACGTGACGTCTCTGCACATATCTGCAGAAAATCTGCTGTCACTTCCCGAGTTCCAAGAGGGAGCGGTTTTCAAGAGAAGAATTTCAAGAGCCCTTTTGTTTCACATCATGAGAATCATCTCATCGTCTCTCGCTCCGCTGTTGCACCTGTGCAAACTGTGCACTTTTTAAAGACGGCGCGATAATAGCGGTGAGCACCGGTGCCCTCGGATTAAAAGCTCAGATGAAGCACCTAAATTTGCTGTCTCATTAGAAGAAGACGCGCTTATCGGTCGATGCCTGGCCTCTCGGGCTTCTCCGCGACGTTCCTCCCGGGTTTCTCGCCTTATCTTGGGCTCGCGGCGTTCGTCGCGTGCGGATCGTTCGAGCTGGAATTTGCATTCAGCACATCTGGCGCATGAGACACTTGCGCTCCACTCTGTCAGCTCCTGTTTGTGAGTGTTCTCTGTTCTTCACCGTGCGAATGACTTTTTCCCCAAACACAAAGCCCACGCTTTAATCGCCTCCATCCATCTCTATTAAGAGCAGAGGACACCTGCCAAAAGCTCAGTGCTGCGAGAAAATGAAATGTCACCCGTGTCTTTTCAGGACTTCTTTTTTTTTCAGGGTCAGGTCTTCTCCGTACCTTTCTCTGAGACACGTCGCCGGCATCAGGCTTTGGAGACGGATCTTTTGCTAATCTCATCCTCACACGTTCGGCCCTGAAGGGATTTGAACTACTGATGCAACGTTATTAGAAAAGGTCCCGGGTTTTTGTCAGAGGAGGCCTGCGGATTAATTAGCTCACGATACCATCAGTTGCTTCGTTGCTGCTCCTTTCATTCCTCCGCGTTACAATTTGCCCGGTCTCGCGCCAACGCGTCTCGTAACCGATAGCGCCCCTTTTCACCGGAGAGCTTTCATTATGCCGCCGTCTCTCCCCGAGCAGCCTCTCTTTAATTGCCTTGGTATTGACCATGTTCCCTCATGTTTATTCAGCTGGAGCGTTGTCCTGAACACTGATGGAGATAGAGAGCTGATGACAAACACTCGCACTTTCTGCTTTCATTTCTTCTTCATCTTCAGACGAGGATCAGACTAACTCTGTCACACCGCAGGGATATATTTCTACATACTGTATGACTCAAACTTTTCAGCCGCATCCCGAACTGACGTTAGGGTATGAATTTTAGAACGTTATGGTTCACTAACAAAAACCTAACGTCCTGTGTTTTGATCTTAAACCTTCGCATCAACAAAGCCACGTTTCAGTCGCTCTTGTCTCTTTCTTTCTTTCATGTACACACACCTCGTTGCGCTCGGAGCGTATTTCGAAAAATTAGGTTAAATCAAGCTGTGCAGTTCTGTAGCCTTCTGGGAACGGAGCCCAGAGGCCTTACTTTCTAACAGCTGCTCTCATTACGTCTGCGCTCGGGGAAACGCTGAGGAGACTAAGTGGCTGTGGTTTTGTTGTGCTGTGTCTGCACTTCAGCTCTGATCACATGATCACACGGGAAGTTGTATGTAGCTAGTCTTGATTAGCGCTCGGGTGTGATTGCGCGCGTTTAAACTCGGCTGATTTCGGATTCGTTGAGCTGTTAAAAGTAGCTACATGCAAATACATACACATAATGGCATATAACATAAATTAATGGCACAGGCATAGCATCATTAACAGCTTTTAGATTCTTAACATAAATCATTTCTATTCTATTAAGCGTAGCAGGCCAGACCTTGGTGAGTTCATCCTTTAAAATGCGGACGTTTTTTGTCAAAACCCAAAATGACCTGGATTTTTCACACACACACAGATTAATAAATAAATAATGAAATAAATAAAAAAATAAAAGAGCTACAACTGTCAGTAACAGATACAGGATTTAATCATCCGCCCCAAGCTGTCTGTACAACATGTTCATCATATTTTGTATTTGACTTTATTTAATTATCTACTGCTACAATGCTACATGATGTCCAATAAACAGAAATAAAATCTCACATGAATTCGTATAAAGTTACACTCCATCTGGAATATTTTGGAATCCTTCAAACCTAGACATCACTTTCCCCAAGCTGCAGGATATCTTATTAGCGTCTGAGCGCTATCGTTGATAAAATCCGCCCATAATTCATTCCTCCTCACGCACACTCGTACCCGAAACAGACCAGACGCAGGCTGAGTCACAGGGTCACCGGAGTTAAAGTTGCATGTTGAAAGCTGTCGGTGTTTGAGAAATGGGAAAGAAAAGAGCCTGAGGTAATTAGCGTGCATTAGCTCTCGATTACATTTTCATCGACAGCCTGTAAGCGGCTCAATAGAAGTGTCACGGGGAGGGAAAAAAAGGCCTTAGCCAACGCTGTTAAAATAATAGACTGTTTTTTTGGGGGGGAGGGGGCTAAAGCTCATTGATCACTGTCGGCGTATACGTCATGTGGTCATTATAATTAATATGTGTATTAGTTAATGATACCGTCTCATCAGTTCTCTCTACAAACATGTTTCCAAGCTCTAGCCTATAAAATTCAAACAGTCTATAGTTAATTGTCCAAGATGTCTGTGCTCAATGTAATAAAATCTTTAGGAGTGAATATTTTCCTTAATGTTTGTTTTATAAAGTTCATATCCAGGTTGAACCTAAATCAGAAAGGGTTCATTTTTCTTCTTCGTCTTCTTTCTGCTTCTCATGAAGAACCAACAGGGTTGTAAACAAATCAACAGCTTGATGCTTCCACCACCATGCTTCATGCTCCATGGTGTCTCCAGGCTTGACCCATGCCTAAAACCAGTGAATTTTCATAGGTGATCTAGATTAACTTGGATGAGAAATTGTCAGCAACCACAAAGAAAATGTCAATCTCAAAAGTTTTAGAGTGCACATTCTCCCACTCTCTTTCTTAACAAGTACTTGGATTAGCATAAATGCTATGCTGATAAATAACGGTCAATGCTTTTTTTTTTTTTTTTTTGCGCTGATTAATGCTTATGCATTTTTTCCCCCTTCTAACAGGACCTTGAATTATCATCGCATAGAAGATGCGAGACTCATTTCCTTGCTCTGGGGGCTATTTGTAATCCTTTCAGAAATGCATTGCGAAACTTTTCTGCCGATGAAAAACGAGGCGGCTAATAAAACATATTCCGTCTGTAATTCATCCTCGTTAAAGCCCGGTTTGTCCGTATATGGGCGTCTGGAACGATGCTGCGCTTCAAATCAGCCGTTCTGTTGCTCTGTAATCCACAACATCTAATTACTGCATGGGATTTTTCTCATTCCACAGCCATCCTTTCCAACACACACACATACACACACAGACACACACACTCTTATCTAAATACAGTTAGGCCCAAAAACAGCCCATTTCCATGCACCAGGCTCTTTTTGAACACTCCTGTCAAACTGTCAGGCTCAGAAGCCAGCTGCTCTAATTAGTTGTGGATTCGGCTGTCAGTCACCTCGTCCCGTGTTGCTCAACACAGCGTCATTTGCTCAGCACCTATATACCGTGTTTGAACAGCTGTTGGACCACGATTAGAGTAGAGAAAACGTTTGCTTCAGAACCAAGGTTGCCTATTCAGCCGTGATAAGAGTCCAGCGAAGCGCAGCAAGGACAAGCACATATAAAGGATATATATATATATATATATCATTGGCGGACCGTGCATTTCACACCTAGGCCTTCACTGTCCTGAATTAATCCACCTCTATACCATCATTATGACGCCACGGCAATAGATACTAATCAACCGCTAAATAGCAAAGTAAAAAAGAAATTAGGCTACAGTATTTCACACCTCACAAGGAATAGTCAATTTTATTAAAGTCCGCCTTGAAAATACATTTGTAAGGATGTCTGCGACCAAATCAATTTATTCTCCTCGGTCAGCCATTGTGAGTTAAAATATATATATTTTATTTAGTTTGTGTGGTTCACTGCCTCTGATTCCTCCAATTATCCAATCAGAGGACGGGAAATTGCTGACGTAATCGTATGCCTGCTAGATGGCCCCAGTGACGCCAACTCGAAATCTGATTGGTTAATGGAACAATTCCATTGCCACTTATTTTAAGCTACAGGCGCCTGCACTATTGATTCTAAAAGGGCGCAAGGCAGATTTCTTTCACCCTGGCAACACATGATGTCAGCCACTGGCTAAAATATGATTGGATAAATACTCTTATAAATACTCTTATCATAAATATACACTACTGGAAGCAGCTCAACCAAGAGAAAAGCTATGAAATGTAGAGAATAGACCATTGGGAATAATTTAATACACATTCATGGAAAAATATATAAAATATATTAAAATGCAAGTCAGTGATTCAGATCACTGCTGTTTAGGCCAGCAGAGAAGGCCTTGCTGGTCCTGACGGTCTGCCACTGATATATATATATGAGAGAGAGAGAGAGAGAGAGAGAGAGAGAGAGCGTGAGAGAGTTTCCTCCAAAAATATTGGAAATTGAATCCATTCAATTTTAGGTGAAAACTTGGAATTTTTATCAGACAAAACTTCAGAATAGGTGAACTTTTCTAGGTACTACTGAGGTACATTTGACATTAATTTGTAACTAAATGACTTGACATTATCTTCAAACAGTTTGCTCGCCAAATATGCTAACTGGCTGCAAGGACAGTGAAGTATTGATTCTACACAAATACAGAGTTTTATGTTACAGACAGCATAACTAACCTACTAACCTTTCCCCAGAGAGTCAAGCTAGCTGTGGTGCAAGACCTAATGAATTTATAAACAAGCTTGAAAGAGTAACCATGCTAGCAAACGCGTCAATGTAGCCATTAAACCTTAAGGTTTATGTTACAGTTATATGTTACAGACCGCATAACTAACCTACTAACCTTTCCCCAGAGAGTCAAGCTAGCTGTGGCACAAGACCTCGGAAGAGTAAACATGCTAGCAAACGTGTCAATGTAGCCATTAAACCTTAAGAGACGGCGTGTAACTTAAATTGTGTAAATGAATAAATGATCAGAAACTTTTTTATTTACAGAAACTCTTTGTATGCTATGTTTATACCAATCAGGAGAGCTTCACTCATCTAATAAATGTAGATTTAGAATGGCGGCGAAAAGAATTCACCTTTTTATACGTAGCACTTTTACTTAAACCTCTCTCAAATCTTCGATAAAAGTTTGAATTATGCGTTAAAGTATTCAAAACTCATTCTGTATTCACCATAATATACTCGGAAAAAATTGTGCGCGCTACAGGCGCCGCCATTTTGTAATGATGTCACGCGGTCGATATTATTAGTTCAGGAGGAACTCTTAGTGTTAGTTTTATTTTTATTTTAAATGGCTGACATTTTAACCAGACGTGAGTTATGGCTTGTGTTGTTTAAACGGCGTTTTCAGTACAGATGAATTTGCGGAAACATTTTCAGCGATTTCTCATTTTCTCATGTTTTATTACTTGTGCTGTGTGTGTGTGTTAAAGAGAGGAAGAATAAAAGAGAGAGAGAGAGAGCGTGTGCGCGCGCACTAATGCGTTTTGAGAGCTTATCCATAAAATATGAGTTGTGACCAGGTTTCTGCAGGGTTTTGTTGCGGCGCTGCACGCTGATTTATGAGTGTTCTCACCCAGAGCTGTTGTAAAGTCAATGCATGCAAATCAAATCTATAAACAGCACTCAGCTACCACACATAAAACACCCCGGATTAACAGAGCTTTTCCAGCTGCACGCTTTGCGCGAGACGACGAGCCGCGCGCGTGCCAAACCGCTCGCTTCTGCATTACGTGAAACGCCTTTGAGGAAGTTTTTTTTTTTTTTTTTTTTTACACAGTGACTGAAACTGTAGTAATTGCCATAATCGATGAATGGAGTTAAATAATCACACCTTTCCCTGTGAGAAAATTCTATCCATATGAGCAGAGAAATTAACATTTTCTAGCTCCTGCGTTGTTTTAATAGCTCATAACAGCTTCATTCTGTCATGGCGCCGTAGCTAGGTGAACAATTAGTGCCGAACTTTAGCACGTCTCACAATAGCGTGCTAATTTAAATTAGCACAAAAGCGAGACGGGTTTTTTAAAAAAAGTTCAAAAACTAGAATAAGAAGTTCTTTCAGTGTTTCAGTTTATTTATTGGGTGTGAAGACATATTACTTTTTTTTTTTTTTTTTTTTTTTACAAATCGCTAGCCGACTTGTCAAACATTTCAGTCAGTAGTAGAAAACGTGGTTCAAAACATCAGAATCTCTTGGTCTGATGGAAAAAGTTTGAAGGTTTTATGTTGTTTAACATGTCTAGATGTCAATACAAGGTGAAATAAAACTTGGAAAATTTTTATCAGACAAAACTTCAGAATTTCAGAAAATCATTTATTCATTTACACAATTTAAGTTACACGCCGTCTCTTAAGGTTTAATGGCTACATTGACATGTTTGCTAGCATGTTTACTCTTCCGAGGTCTTGTGCCACAGCTAGCTTGACTCTCTGGGGAAAGGTTAGTAGGTTAGTTATGCGGTCTGTAACATATAACTGTAACATAAACCTTAAGGTTTAATGGCTACATTGACGCGTTTGCTAGCATGGTTACTCTTTCAAGCTTGTTTATAAATTCATTAGGTCTTGCACCACAGCTAGCTTGACTCTCTGGGGAAAGGTTAGTAGGTTAGTTATGCTGTCTGTAACATAAAACTCGGGGCTGTATTTGTGTAGAATCAATACTTTACTGTCTTTGTAGCCAGTTAGCATATTTGGTGAGCAAACTGTTTGAAGATAATGTCAAGTCATTTAGTTACAAATTAATGTCAAATGTACCTCAGTAGTACCTAGAAAAGTTCACCTTTCATTTAGTCCACATTGTCTATTCCGTTGATTTAGTTTGCTCATCGATTTTTTTTCTTCTTCTTTCCTGTTGTGCCCCGAATGCCTTTGGACCCAAACTAGGAATTATCACTTAATTGAAGTTCCCAACAGGTTCCGGTTAAAACGTCGAAGCCTGCAGAGTGTGAGCAAGCGAGCTCAACATCTGAGCAAAACAACAAAAAAAAAGGCCAATTGATTGAGCGTTTCATCAAGCTGTCTTAACGTAGCCCGAGTAGCTCTCGTACATTACGCTAGATTGATGCGCGAGGCCGAGGTGCAGATTCATCACTCTGAGCGGTCTATCCTCTGAGAGCCGCTCGCTGCCTTCCAGCCTGATTATTAAATGTGAAATTCAATTGAACTTCACTTTGCGCCCACAACACTTTCATTCTTCTTCACACGAGGGCTGGAATGTTTTACTGGAACAATTTGCGCCATTTCAGCTCCGGGGGTTGTGTCGTGTGATAATCCTCAGGCTAGAATCGGTGACAAATAACCAGCATATTGATTAAACCACCCCTCTTCAAGCCCTCCATATCAAACCGAATTTTTAAAAAATAATGCTTTTCTTTGAAAGAATGTATTAAGTACGGAATCAAACATTCGGTCCGGTTTTAATAAGCCTCGCGTCAACGATCTTGTTGTATCCAGTTTGTTTTGATGAAAGCACAGATACAGCTCATCATCGCTTTCGCATTTTCCTGGCCTCTGTTCTGGCTTTTGTGCGGCATGCTAATGATGATTCATTTGTGAACACTCCGTCAGGAACTAATACGTGTCACCGATAATTCATACATATTTATGCTAGTCATCTGCACATTTTAGAAGTGACAAACAAGCGTACGGGGTGTGTTGAGGTAATGCAATTAAACTAATGAATTTATAGCTGACTGCCAAGAAGCTTCTTTGACCTTTTTCAACTTCTCATGTCATCTGATTCTTCAGTGGAAAAAAGCAAAACAAAATGCTGAGTCATTGCATCCAAATGGATTTATCATGGAAAAATTGTATGAGAATCCTCAGGATTTATAACCGCGACTATGAATCCCAGTTTATTCACACGCCATGTTTACATCAGTCCCATTTTAGGCATCCGAGTGATTGCGCTTTCGATGTGTAATTAGCCGAATGAGCCTGCTGTTGCTGGAAGAGCGCTCATATATGTATGGCGTCATGTTTCATTACGCTAAATTGCCCTCAAACCGAGGCGCGTCCGCTCTGCCTTGGCGCCGCTTGGCGCTTCTCTTCGATTTGAATATTTAATCAGTCCTCCGAGAGCAAGGAAGTGGTGTAAAGCGTGCTGATGGATGGGCATTAGCACATCACCGGTTAACAGCTCACCATCTGCAGTGATGTAATGTTTAAGCTCAGCATCACCGCTGTGGACATTCAGGATGTCGCGGCCAAGATCTGGAAGATAAAGAGCCGGATAATGCTCGCCTATAAATATGGCTTTACGACAGGCTCAAGTGCGAAGTCAGGGTTCTTCTTTACATTTGGCTCAGTCGCGAGAACAATAAGCAGATGTAGCTTAACACCATACTGTTGTCTTTTCCTCCTAGCACGGTCGCCTGTCAATCACAGCGATGCTAGGCAATCGTAGCTTTCTGTAAGCTCATGTATGTGGAAGAAGGCAGGTAGTGTGGAACTTTCCAGATAGACATTGTGTACAGTGCCATGCAAGGTAATGGCTTCACGTGTCTCACTGGTTGCTAGCTGGCCCAACTTTGGGCCAATGACCCAACTTTGCAGAAAATGGGGGTAAAAACACAGTTGATGTAGCATATTGTTGGTTCCTGAGTTCTGGACATACAACATAAACCTATGATCAACAACTTATTATCAAAGAGCTGAATAATAACGTAGGGATTTACAGAGTTAGCCTACATCTTATGTACTTAGCTAGCTAATGCTAGCTGGGTTAAGATCGAAACACACATGTTTTTTGCAAAGCATTATAGTAAACGTAAAAGTATTTCTGTCCAGTTAACAACATGAACCTTTTAGCTCTGACTAGTGATGTTTTGGAAAGAACAAAAGTTAAAGAATTGATAAACTGATGTTCGTTTAATGCAGTGTAATCAACCACCAAATTAATAGAAGAAGCTGGAAATTGGAGGCTCAGATCTTGTCTTTGGAGTGCAATTGGAAAAAAGCAAGTGCACCCCCATCTTTGTCTCAATTTCACTAGCCAATGGTGTGAATTTGATGTAAATTTTTCACACCCAAAAAAATACCAAGGCTCTTTAAAAAAGGTGAAAAATAACAATTTCTCAATTTTTGTCAAAAAGGCGATGTATAACTTAATTTCATCTTGTCATGCTGTCAAAGCTGAGATCCGAATCTCTATACAGTATGTAATATCACAGTGAAATATCCATGTTTTGCGGCTTTCCTCATTTTGCTAAACAGATGTTTGACGCAGTGCAGCCGTCGTCTTTAGCCGCGGGTCGGTGCGCTTATTGAAGCCTGGTGATCGATCCAAGCCGTCGAACGCTGTCGAGTCAGTGGATTAACATGGCGCTCTCATTAAGCCGTGGAATGAAGTGACGGAATCAAGTCGACTGGGCAATCAGATTGTGCTGATGCGGTTAAACGTTACCTTCGAGGAGAGACCTCAAACCCCATTTAGGGTCCAGACGAGATTGCGGGCCGGCAAAAGTGAAATCGAACCCCAGTGAATAAACCGGTTGTCAATTATCTGCTGTGATCAAAAGCAAATTATAATAGTCTTGGATCAGTAGATGCTCAGGGGACAAAAGGGTGAAGCGATGGTGTGTGTGTGTGGGGGGGGACCCCACAATAGCAAAAAAAAAAGAAGGCCGTCCTTACAGAAGGACGTTTACGTGTTGGCCGGCACCAGAAGCGAAATTTGATTGCTTTTCCCGAACCTCCACACAACATTGCCTTTACAGTTCTAACATGGAAGAATATTTATAAATACGTTTACATTTACATAACATACGCCGTGAGTGTTAGCTTAAACGTAGCCTGTTGCGTAAAACGTTTGACATTGTTTGTGCGTTAAAATAAACCTACAGTGTCCTTGTATCCACACTGACTTTTCTTTCCTGTTTTAGCCATGCCCCTTGGTTTGTTTTTATTGATCGTGATCACCTGTTCTGTGTTAATCTTTCTTTCTACTGTGTTGTGTGTGTGTTTACAATGCTAGTGAGCATCTTGTATTATTTATGAAAAGCTGAAAGATGAATACATGTTTATTTAACCGGTAATTAAGTCCCGGGGTCTTTAAAAAAGCGCTAAGGCGAAACAATATGAACTAATTTTGCGAGCATTAATGCGATACACGAGCGATCTGCGTGAGTGTGTGCTGAGGTCGTGTGTTTATTATTATAGAAGATCTCCACTCGTCTGTCAGCTGGAACAAAGACCCGCACGAGACGGATCTCGCTTCACAGCTGCGCTTCAGCCGTAATGAGGGCGCGATGATACGCATTTCCATTTCTTCTTTGTCAGCTGACAGAATGTGGGTTTTTTTTGTTTGTTTTTTTAAGCATTAGCAAAAAAAAAAACCCCTCCTCTTTCCTAAGCAGATTGATTTCCATCTTTACAGCAAACTCTACAAGCATCGTCCTCAGCCTCTGGACACGGATAAACAGATTTCTGTCTGGATCTTATTGCGCTCCTGTCCTTGACTCCACCCCCTGCTCTGTCATTGGTCGGTTTACTGATTCACCTGTTCCGTGCTAATCTCTATTCCAACCTGTTCTGTCATTCATTACTTCTTTTAAATTTGATCTTGAGTTATGTTTATACAGTTTTATGTTTTGATCAAGGCTTGTGGTTGATTGCATTAAATACACATGTAAACATATCATTGACCTCATGCTGTATTTATTCTGTACTTCGATTCTCATTACCGAGCTGCTAAATGTATCTGTAACATACTCTAGCTGTAATAAAGTTAATTAACAAAATATTCAAAGACTTGCGTTAGCAAACTTCGAACACCAAACACGTGATTAGCTATATTTGTGGGATTAAATTTAATTAATTTAATTAAGTTAATCCAGGATTTTCTTGTGATTGTTTCAGAAAAATGCTTGATTTTGCTGCAATTTTTTTCAAAATTTGCGTTTATTTTTTATTTTAATTTTTTTACTTAAATTTGGCGAAACTTATTCATATTTTTAATTCCTACCAGTGAAGAGACATATGAAATTAGTTTTCTATGCTGTTTTAGCTCATGGGCTTTGGCTGAATGTGTTGTTATGACCTTGTAGCCCAAATCCGTGAAAATTTGTTGAATTTGAAATTTGTCCATTTGGAAAATTCACTTAATTTTGTGTTCATTCATGTCAGAAATCCCAGAGAGACTGGATGTTATGATTGGGAAAATTTGCTGAAAACTTGCTACTTTTCATTATTTTCTTCTAACAAGGTTTTTTTTTCCCCCTGACATCCTTCATCCCAGTTGATGATTTAAGGACTAAACTTTTGCACAAGCAAACTTCTTTTTGAACAGCCCTTGGGAAAATCTAAAAACAGCCAGATGGGATGGGACTCCAAATGTGAACATATTGCAAGGCAGCTTTCATTATAGTTTATACTTTTCTACCTTGATGTACATGTTACTGTCAAAAACTTGTTTTCTTTCCAATCACCATTCAAGCTCGGCACACCGTTCCACGGTGTCACTGTGAGAAGACAAAATGTTCCAAGCTAAACCGGATCAAAAAACACACACAAACGAGGAGGCACTTCCATGCTAGTGCATTAGTTGCAGAAAAGTTCATCAAGAAGGAGACCAGAAATGCACCGTGGCTTGTTCTAAGGCCATCACGCGCTTTTAAAGTTACTCGACGTGACGCTCACGCGCTCAGATTGATGAGCGCTGAGACGTCCTGGACGGCCCAAGCTGGAGTGAGGGACAGTTGGACAAAACCGATCTCAATTGGTATCGATCGAAGTGTGCTTGAGTGCAAAATAGGACAAAAAAGCCTCCGTCAACTGAACAAGGAACAGCGAGAGAAAGAGGGAAAGAGACAGAGTTAGCAAAAGCTTGTGGAAAATCAATACGTTTCCATTCCGATCCCCGTCTCTCCCCATGCCTTCAGATTGTTTGGCATCCAATTAGACGTCCGAGAGAGACGAGGCGAGGCGAGGCGGGAGGAGGCGAACATGCTGAAGACAGCCAGCGTCAGCATACTGTATAAAAATCCGGTTAGTGTTAAATTAGCATCCAGTGACGGCTCATCAGACGTCTGTATGTGACTGAATTCTGCTCAGTAATCTTGTTTAAGCCACCAATAGGAGCGCAGGAAAGCGAAAGTCACAGGATAGCTACAGATATGTAAAAGATACTGCAGTATGTAACCAAAACCTGCTCACGGAAAGAAAAATGCCGGAATTGTTGGCTAAACACCGTTCAGTTAAGATTTCCGAGATACTTCGCTGCTTGGTGATTTATGTCTCTATCGTTATTAAGCAATTAAAGGCCATTACAGAGTGACTGTAACGATGTTATCTAATTACACACAGCCTAATGAGGTTACACCTGCTCTTCCTGTGGCGTTGTATTTATCTTCATTTACCTGCAGGTACTGTAGCGTCGTAGCCGTGCACTTAGGGAATGAAAACAAACATTCTGGATACTGATTGGACGCTGCTTTGCTAGCGTTTCTATGGTAACATCATCTTCACTGGGACTTTTATTAAATGTAAGAAATAGGGTTGACGTGGTGAAAGGCGATACATCTCTTTTCTTTCAACTTCCAGTGCTGAACATTCAACATAGCACTAAATGGATAAAAAGTCAACTAGAAATATCCTTCTATAAACTGTAGGTCTTCTATTTTTTTTTTTTTATCCTTCACTTTCTTATGATCATTACAGCTCCTGGTTTTAGGCTTCGGCTCCAAAATTGAGGTGATTTATGCTTAATTCATGGGTAATGCTGCGAGCCCGCTGGAGGCGAGCCAGGGATCAAGACGATTATGGCGTAGACATTAAAAAAAGCCTTCATTATTTCTGCCCTTATTCCCACGAGAGTCTCGAGAGGCGTAAAATACATTCATATTTCTTCAACCAACAGATAATGACAGGCTAAGCAACTGGTGGCAGAGAACAAACAGGGTTCATTGGAAATTAGACATGGAGGCATCACAAGCACAGGCGCACCAACACGTACCATACATATTAATATATATATATATATATATATATATATATATATATATATATATATATAAGGCTAATCGGGGTCATCATGCACCCCAGTACACCCGTGGGTTCAAATGTAGGCCAAGAACACTAAAGCACTCCAAGAACAAACACTAAGGCTGTGTCTCAATCCGCACCCTTGTTCAGTAGTCAGGACATTAATCCAGGCGTCAACCATTAATTTTAATTGCTGCCTCTATTCCAGAGCACTGGAATGTTTGATCCCTAAAAAGTCCAACAATGCACCACAAAAACTAGGCCGCATCCATACTCACGATGCCTACTATGTTCCCTTACTACAAATCTGGACATCGAATTTTCTGAAGGCTCTCAGCTCAAATTTTTTTTTTAAATAACCAAAGACCAAAAAGAAGTTTACTTTCAAATAGTCTGTTGAATGCAGCAGGTACTGAATTGAATGCAGGAGGTTCTGAATCGGATGCAATAGGTACTAAATCAAATGCAGTGGGTACTTAATTGAATGGTGTAGGTTCTGAATCAAATGCATTAGACACTGAGTCGAATGGTGTAGGTTCTTAACTAAATGCAGTAGGTACTGAATCAAATGGTGTAGGTTCTGAATTAAATGCAGCAGGTACTGAATTGAATGGTGAAGGTTCTCAGTCGAATGACATAGGTTCTGAATCGAGTGCAGTAGGTACTGAATCAAATGCAGTATTCTGAACTGAATGCAGTAGGTACTGAATCAAATGCAGTATTCTGAACTGAATGCAGTAGGTATTGAATCAAATGCAGTATTCTGAACTGAATGCAGTAGGTATTGAATCAAATGCAGTATTCTGAACTGAATGCAGTAGGTATTGAATCAAATGCAAAAGGTACTCAATCAGATGCAGGAGGTTCTGAAATGAATGCAGGAGGTTCTCAGTCGAATGCAATAGGTTCTGAATCAAATGCAGTAGGTACTGAATTGAATGCAGGAGGTTCGGAAATCAGATGCAATAGGTTCTGAATCGAATGCAATAGGTTCTGAATCGAATGCACCAGGTTCTGAATTGAATGCAGTAGGTTCTGAATCAAATACAGTAGGTACTGAATCGAATGCAATAGGTACTAAATCAAATGCAGTAGGTTCTGAATCGAATGCAATAGGTACTGAATTGAATGCAGTGGGTACTGCATCGAATGCAGTAGGTTCTGAATCAAATGCAGTAGGTACTGAATCAGAGACAGTAGGTTCTGAATCAAATGCAGTACAATCAAATAAAAAAAAATATGAATGGTGAACTCTCAGCTGAAGCCTACAAATGTAAGCAGTTTGTTATGGTTGTACTTTAATGTGATTTCACCTTAATTTGATGATTTATAAATATACACAGTTTGAGTCTAATGACATTTAAGCACGTGATTGAATGAATTTGCACCAAGTTTTCCCAGAATGCACAGCGACCTGGATCAGGATAACACGGTTATCTTACTGAAGATAAATGAATGAACGAGTGAATGAATGTGGAGATGCTGTATGTGACGTAGAGTCTGGAGTGTTGTAGTTGAGCGCAGTGTGTTGTGGCTCTGTGAAAAAGCTCACATCACATGTTATCTCAAG
This sequence comes from Hemibagrus wyckioides, assembly GCF_019097595.1. Taxonomy (NCBI): domain Eukaryota; kingdom Metazoa; phylum Chordata; class Actinopteri; order Siluriformes; family Bagridae; genus Hemibagrus; species Hemibagrus wyckioides. Next base: position 1,578,627 of record NC_080716.1, read on the forward strand.
AATACCTTAATGGAAAAAAATCCTCCTCATCCTCCTCCAACACCCCCCCCCCCCACCTTCCCCCCCAAAAAAACTCGGCACAGATCTGTGTTACATCACTGAGTCATTTATCACTGAGGAACAGGAAAGTATATCAGGTCAGTACAAAACTGCTTCTCCAAAAAAACACACACATCATGTCCTTCCAGGAGACAAAGATCATATTAACCCACTTAAAAGCAAACAATGTAGTTGTTAAAATAAACAAAGACGGTTTGGTTTATTTTCAAATATCAAATGCTGCAGGTACTGAATCCAACGTAGTAGTTACTGAATTAAATGCAGTAGGTACTGAACTGAATGCAGTAGGTGTAGTATGGTGTAGGTTCTGAATGAAATGGTGTAGATTCTGAATCGAATGGTGTGGGTTCTGAATCGAATGCAGTAACCGTTGAATCAAATGCAATAGCTACTGAATCGAATTGTGGTGGTTCTGAATTAATTCGAATGCACTATGCACTGAATAGAATGGTGTAGGTTCTGAATCAAATACAGTAGGTACTGAATCGAACGGTGTAGGTTCTAAATCAAATGCAATATGTACTGAATCGAATGGTGTAGGTTCTGAATCAAATGCAGTAGGTACTGAATCGAACAGTGTAGGTTCTGAATCGAATGCAGAAGGTACTGAATCAAATGGTTTAGGTGCTGAGTCAAATGGTGTATGCATTGAATCGAATGATGTAGGATATGAATCAAATGCAGTAGGTACTGCATTGAATGCAGTAAGTGTTGAATCGAATGCAATATGTTGTGAATCGAAAGGTGTAGGTTCTAAATCAAACGCAGTAGGTACTGAATAGAATGGTGTATGCATTGACTCGAATGATGCAGGTTCTGAATCGAGTGCAGTAGGTACTGAATCGAATGGTGTGGGCTCTGAATCTAATGGAATTTCATTTCTTTAGAAAGCTTTGTAATAATTAAAACGGGATGTCATGTAAATTTGGACCTTTTCTAAATATCACTTTTATTAACGAAGCTTAGAAATACAATGACCTTAACCCCGAAGCCAACCTCAGCATCTGCTCCTCATATTGCCTCACCAAGGCCTAACACATCGCCCCTCTTTCGCATACATGAGCTCACGTTGCTGTGATTCGGCCTGACGGGATAGATATATTACATCCCCGCCGGATGGAGACTGACAAATAATCTAGAGAGCAACAGATAACACTATATAGGCCACTTTTTGCTGAGACATTTCAGATAAAAGACCTTCAACTGATGCAGGACAGAAATCTTCGGAGACTTTCCCACTTGCTTCAGAAGCAGCCTGCTTTTCAAAGCTGATGAAGGACCTTTGCCTGAAATGTTCTGTTTCTCCAGAAGCGCTCTCTCTCCTTCTCCCTTACTTTTATTTATTTATTTAATCGTATTTTTTTTTTTTTTAAGCCAGAGATAGTCCCTAATGGCTGGAAACAAATCCCCATTTCAGAGACAATGGACAGATAATAACAGGCAGCACAGAGTAAACAAGGTTAACTGAAAATGATCCTCACAGGTGTCAGACCCAATCACTATTTCAAGCTCTATGATATTTGACAGCAATGTTAAAAAAATTATCTGACAAATTAAATTTAGCCTCAGTTGATGGGTGTTTTTTTCTCTTTTTAATGGACTCACCTATGACCCCCTTCTGACCAATAAGATTTATAAACTATGTAACTTTTTCCAATGGAATCCTGATTCATACTCACTTTTTCCCCCATAGTAAGCATTCAATCCCTGCTTTCATTCTTAAACGCATTTTTCAATAGAATTACGCTATGCAATCTGGTAAGTGTCCTGATCTAGATAGATGCCCAGTCGGATTTGATTATTAAATTGGTTCCCTGTAATGATTGATATGTTTCAGGGATCTCTGAGACTGCCCCGACTGTCAAAGACACTGTGTAATGTAGACGTAGCATCTAATCTCATTTCTTACATTATGAGGGCCAAGTGAATCGCATGGAATCCATATTACCTGATTAATTCTCCAGATCAGATTGGATTTATCAAGGGCAATGGGTTACATTATAGTATTAGATGACTTAATGAAGTCTAGGACCTTAATGCTATAATCAGTGGGGGAAAAAAAACTGGGATGGATGGATAACTTTTATCTGTAAATCACTAACATTTGCTAAGGATAGATAATTCTGCCAATGTGTGAACGTGTTCTCCTCTAAAACTGTAATAAATGTACATATATATACTGTAACATACCTATAACTGGTCAATTTCAGATGCCTTAGTAACATTTGATGGATACCAGTGTTTCCAGCTTTCCAGTGTCAGCCATTTTGAATGGAATCCATATAACAAAATTTCCTTGACTCTGTAAAAAAGGTAAGTCTGTCAGGAGAGATGGACTGTGCGAGGAGATCACAGCCAGACAAAATCTGATCTTTTCAAATCATGCCCAAGTCCTAGGTTTGAATCTGGTGACTGGTTCTGTGGCCTGAATCAGAACCCTGGGATCAGAATCCATGTGGCTTTTGGAGAAATAGTTGGGTTCAATGTTTGCCATTTTCAGTTCCAACTGCCAAGAACCAAAAAAATTAGAATTGCTATGTCAGTGTAGCACTCGGCGTAAGCAGACCCTCGGATGACGTGGACAAACTCGACCTTGACCAAAAATACCAGTTCTCACCTTTAATCATTCTCCCGGAACCTGACCCCATGTGCTCTCTCTCTTTCTCCCACAGAGAGTGTGGCTTCAGATTTGGAGGCCAAAACAACAAACATTTCTTCACCACATCCTTTCTACGTGATTAGATCTTTCAACAAAACCTCAACCTTCCACAATTTGGCACACCACCGTGACGACTTGTCAAAGGTCTCGGATAATTCAAGAACACATAGTAAACTATTCTTGTGATCAGTGACCCTCAGGACATCTATCCATCCATCCATCTATCCATTCATCCATCCGCTTTCTGTGCTGCTTTTTTCTTTCACAGAGTAGCAGGAAACCTGGAGCCCATCCCAGAGGACTTGGGGCACAAGGTAGGGGACACCCTGGACGGGGTGCCAACCCATCACAGTGTACAATCACACACTATGGATAATTTAGAGATGCTAATGAGCCGACATGGCAAGTCTTTATTCTGGGCTAGAAACCCCTGAAGCATGAGGAGAAGATGCAAATTCCATAAACACAGGACCTGGAATGATCCTGGAATGATTTGGTGGTTTAACAATTTGGAGAATCTTCTAGCAAACAGAAATGATTATCATTTGTCAGTACACAACATGGCAGTCCAAACTGAATAAAATGCCTTATTGTTATATATTGTTGTTTTGGTAAACCCAAAAATGAACCTAAGATTTTTCTCTACTATTAATAAGCTCTTGCATATGTATCTTATCCCCAGATAAAATCATGGAGAATAAAAATCCCTACATAAGCCACTCTGTCATTCTTGGTGCTAGTTGCTGTTTTTGTGACATATAAACCATCCTGAGTCACTTCCTGTGCTCCCACTCTTGTCAGTATCAGAATACCCACGCTCCCCTGTGGTGAGACTCCGATTGCCTCTGATTGGCCGCACTCTGTGTGCTACACTTCTCACCTCCTCGTCTCTAAGGGGCTGATGGCTCTCTGTCAGCCTGACCATCCAGCAGACTCGGTTTCTGAGTAACTTTTCAAAGGATGGATGGATGGATGGATTAGCCAAAAATACTCATGGAAAACCAAACGTTTCTAGCAGTAATTTCATGAAACTGATTGGTTCAGTGCTCTTGAAATGCTTCATTCTGATTGGTCCTAGGACATGATATTGTTTCTATAGTAACGACATACCACATGGGCTTGTACGGTGGACATTCCACATCATCTAAGAATAATAATAAATGGAGTTTTATTTTAAACAAAACAGATCATTTGCTATCATGTATAGATGTTTATTTAACATTGACAGGAGTAATACACAAGCATTCGTACCTGTAATCAAACACACCTAATGATCGATGAGAGGAAATCTGCTAGCTTTTATGCATGAGTCATTTCGCTGTGGACAAACTGGAAGTAACCCACAGTAAGCATGGAATAAACCGAGGCCATGGAAAACTGTCACTGGCCTATTCGCCGTCGAATTTCACACTTCAAAAGAAGTACAGGAAATCCCCCGAGGCCACACAGTTTCAGCACAGCACGATGAATTCTGACGATCCTGAATTCCCACGATGCCGTGGTCCACCCACACTCCACTCTACGCCTGTCCCCGACTTACTTTTATTCCTCTCTGAAGGCGGTGACATCTCTTCCTGTCTCCCTGCGCTAATGAGTTCCTGGCTAGAGGAAGGGAAGAATAGGAGGGTAACGGCATCTGCCTGGGACCCAATGAACTGTTAGGTTACGTCGCTGGTTTTGCCAAGTTTCCTGTCATGGCTACTGTCACTGGAGTAAACATCCATCAAATCTATAAAACTCACTAATAATAGTGAAGTACTACGCAGAATTCCGGATCCTTTCCAAAGGTTGTTCTGCAAAATTAAATCAGGTTGTGCTCATTTCTATAGTAACAACCTACACAGGGGCTTGAGCGAACAGCTCTGTGTTGTTGATTGGAAGGTCGGGGTTCAAGCCCTGGTGCTGCCCCTGTTTGACTCTTGAGCAAGGCTTCCAACCCCCCCTGCTCTAGGGGTGCTGCATCATGGCTGACCCTGCACTTTGACCCCAATGCTCCAGTTAAGTTAAGTTGTCCTTATTTGTCACATATACATTACTGCACAAGTTTCTTTCTTCACCTATCCCATCCTTGGAGGTTGGGGTCAGAGTGCAGGATCAGCCATGATGCAGCGCCCCTGGAGCAGGGTGTGTTGGGGGCTTTGCTCACGGGCCCAACAGTGGCAGCTTGGCAGTGCTGGGGCTTGAACCCTGATCTTCCGGTCAACGACCCAGAGCCTTAACCACTTGAACCACTTAACCACCGCCCCCAGGGATAGGAAGAAAGAATTTTACTGTGCGGTGATGTACATGTGATAAATAAGGGCTATTTAACTTCAAGAGTCCTGTTAAGTACTGTTTTTTTTTCTTGCTTGACAAAGTCGAATGCAAACCATCTCGTCCCCCATAATCCGTAATCTGAAGTCGTGACTTATTTCACCCAGGCTGAATCTCATCGTTAGTTCTCTTTGAACAGGACGCTTTACTTCTAATTGGCTGTCAGGATATATTCAAGAGCCAGCTCAGAGCCCCGGCCTTCCTCATCCTCTGAAATCCTCGCCGGTTCCAGAGCTGAAAGTGTTTGGTGAAACTTGACAGAAACGTTCATTAGTCCTTTTGTCTGGTGACTCACTCTGTCTTTACTCTTGCATGCCTTTTTTATTTCCTCATGGTGGAAATAAAATCCTCTCATGATGACACTGAATCCGTAATGACAGAAAAGCCCTTGCTTTTACAACGAGAAGAACAAGCTAAGTTAGGTTCTGCTGTACTGATTTTTGTAAGAACGTAGATGCGAAAACACAGTCGAAGCCTCAGGAAAACCATCATAGCACAGAACAATGTGGGAAAACTAGCATCCATAATCTTTAGGAAATTTACTTCCTGTTAAAGTTCCTGTTCAGGTAACAGGGTTGAGGGTTTTTTTCTTTCAGAATTATTAAAATAGACCAAATGTACTAGAATATAATCCATGCTAATGACGTAACGACATTCTAGTCATTTCTATAAATTAAGAAGGTTCTTCTTCCCGTGATCATTAGGAAACGTCAGATGATGCAACTTGCTGTTGAAAGTGTTACACAATATGTTTGTATTTAAAACAAATTGTGAGGCTGTTGGGAAAAAAACAAAAGTTTTACCTGTAACTATACATACATATCTGTAAATGTAACATCGGTGCAAAACTAATGGCACCCCAGCAAGCACTCTTATGAGCAATATTTCTATCCTCTGTAAGCAAAATCAGATTTTTCTTGCTTAATCACAGAACTGACAGCTAGCCTGCGCCCCCAGATAATGATTTATTCATCTCTGGCAATTTCTTGTTGAAGTGTTTGACCTGACAGCAGAACTCTCATTTCAGAATCCGTTAAGAATCGGTGTTTACTTGGCGTAATGATCCTTTTTCGTTTGTAATGCTTGCCAAAATTCCCAAAACCGTTGTGTATAATTGCAGCAGATTTAAAAAAGCAAACAAAGTGGAACAGGGCGTGTTCTCTGTGCCATTTTTGTCATTATCGTCTCATAATAGCTCATTAAATCCAGTCCTCTTCTCGGCTCCTTTTTTAATGTAATTGAAGTGTTTTATTTTTTCTTATTGGCCATTTTCTCTTCCTCAAATACTGGTTCATTTACTTTTCATTTGGTCAGTTGGATTTAGTCACCTGTCAATCAACTCTAGTGGGCGGGATCAGTCATTATCATACTTAAAATATATCCTGCATGCCCCAGTACGGAATATGGAATAATTTTGTTTGGGATAAGTATTAAGTGAATAATACTTCAAGGGTGGTGCTGTTGGAGGAAAATAACCAGCAAAGTGGTGGTGTGATGAAGCTCATAAAGTCAGTGTTCGAACAGTGATGTTTACTGTGTATCTGTATCAGCGAAAATGGGTGAAAATGTCGCATAGCATCCTGTCGCATCCTTGTGATTTCAGTATCAGGAAAAAGAAACATGAGAAAACCCAGCTGCTGATTATTTCAAATATTTATCTGCTTGTAAGAGTCATGTAGATGCTGTCAGTCCAGTGATATCTGGTTCAGCTCCCCGGAGTAACGGAAACAGAGTTCCTGATTGTGCTTTGAGGACATCAACAAAAGCGATGATGAAAGGACGTGAAACGAAACCAGAGTCTAAATTCCCCCAAATGGTCCCCAGTGCACTTTCAAAGCATCTGGCTGAGGCTTGCTGTGACTTAATGACAACGTCTGTATGTTTAATACCAAAGTACTGTGTGTGTGTGTGTGTGTGAGTGTGTGTGTGATATGCCTAAGGTCTTACCAAAGAGTTGTCTATATTAGCACACGGAGCGCTGGGTTTTGTGGATGGAAACTGGGGCAAGTCACAGCGTGCTGGTTTGTGCCGTCGGTTCCAGTCTGACCCACTTTCATCCATCTCTTCAGTCCAGCCATGCTCGATCACCCAGAAACAGCGAGGCGACGCTGATCTCCATCTGACGCTCACGCTCTCAGCAACGGATGGGGGTTTTTGAGATGAGATGACCCTCATGAAAAATCTCACAAGATTTGAATGCAGTTCAAACCTCCAAGAGTAACAGCTCTTTCTCCAGGAAAAGCATTAAAAATTGGATTTTTCAAAAGATCAGGGATAGAAAATACGGACTGAATGAAATTGAAAATATTTATTTTTGAGGAAGACGTTCAAAATAAACTTTTACTCGTTCATAGCGTTTGCAGATTTGACTTGAAGCTACGTAATGGCGATTTCGTCACGCTATGCAAATAATTCGTCACGCTATGCAAATAATCAGGCCGAGTTTGAAGGATAAGCTGACCTAGCGCTCATCCGATAAGCTTTATTGTGTTTCCCTGAAGCTAATAAGACTTGACGTGAATTCAACCTGCAGTAACTCAGCGTGAGGAACGATTCTGATTCCGGGGATATCATATATTATACACAGACTCATTCTCCAGCCTCATTAAAGACGATGATTAAATGCTAGATTTAGCTTTCCCGGGTGAAAGAGCTCTGATTATGAGGTGGCGTGTTAGCGTCGTCGCTAATGAGCTGCTCCGAGGAATGTTCGCAGCGCACGGTGACGCCAGATTAGCGGTGACGTCTGCGTGCTCCTAGAGCTTCAAGTAGGCAGGCGCAAAACCTACTCATTAGTTTTCCTGCCCTCTGTTTTTACTCCGAGGCTTCGCTTCCTCTCTTCTTTCTGTGTGCTGAAATATTGCTCTTATTAATTCCCTACTTTTCTCTTTTGTCTCTCTTACACAAACGGTCAGCATTACTGGGCCATGTCTCTCTTATTCTATTCTAATCTTTAAGAAAAAATAAAGAAAAAATATTATTTTACTATTTTAATTATTTATATATTTATATTAAATTTTATTTATATTAAATTACCTCCTTAAACACATTTATATTATTATTATTGTTTTATTATTTATATTATATTTTTGATTAATATAGTTATATATTTTTTACATTTTGTAATCAATTTTATTTTTATTTTATTTGGAATTATTATTATCGATTCTAATATACATTGTGCAGTCAAACTTTGTACGTTCTTTTAAAATTTATTATTATTTTTTTTCCCATTTTCCACTTTTTTTTCGAAAGGATGACTTCTGCTTTATTTGATTTAATTTTATTGATTTATTTTTAAAAACGGACAATTATTTCATTCTTGTTTTTTAATGTTTTAAAAAAAATGTGATTCTATTTTTCTATTAGTTTTCCACTGTGTTCAGTTTTTGTCCTGTAATAGTTGCCACTCTGTTGTTAGAGCAGTTTGATGTAGCAGGTGTAAAAGGTGCTTCTGGTCAGTACAGTGATGTCACTTGGAGATCTCAGAGGTGCTGTAGTTTGAACAGGAAGACAGACTGAACAGATGCTCCACACTCTCGCTCTCTGAGCACGTTGTTGCCGAGAGCGACGGCGACTCTGGGCTAATTTGGCGCTCGGAGGACGCGGCGGTCGTGTGATGGTGTGCTCGCGCTGCGGCTCGGCGTAGCTGAAGGTTCCTGAAAGAGGAAAGAGGTCGAGAGCTGAAGTTTCAGCTGCTTCTTCTCATTTTAAGCCTTTTGGCCTGTGGGAGGATTCACTTCAAAGCTGTGGACAACGACACTGACCATTCCCAGCCAGAATTTACTCACAACCACTTTCTGCTTTATTTCATGTCTGGGTTTATAGTTTAACTGATCAAGACACTTCACTGCCTACTTTATTTCCTTCTTTCCTTCCTTCCTTCTTTCTTTGCTTCTTTCCTTTGTTCCATCTTTCCATTGTTCCTTGCTTCCTTCTTTCTTTGCTTCTTTCCTTCGTTCCTTCCTTCCTTCATCTTACCTCTTCCTTCTTTCCTTCCTTCCTTTCCTTCCATACATCCTTATTTCCTTCCTTCCTTCCATACATCCTTCCTTCCATACATCCTTATTTCCTTCCTTCCATACATCCTTATTTCCTTCCTTCCTTCCATACATCCTTATTTCCTTCCTTCCTTCCTTCCTTCCTTCCATACATCCTTATTTCCTTCCTTCCATACATCCTTCCTTCCTTCCTTCTTCCTTTCCATCCTTCTTTCCTACCTTGGCTGTCTCTCTGTCTATCTGCCTGTTTACTTGCTTGTTTATTTATTCATTTATCTACATGTAATAACAAGACAACGTAGCTCAAAGTGCTGAACAAATTCATTAATGAATGAAACACAAAAATGTAAATGAGAGTCATTTCCAAAATGTAAAAATTTTTTTAAAAAAAATAAAGAAATAAGTAAATAACCATAAAATAAATCATAAAAAATTACATTACAATTAAAATGAAATCTTTATGATTTAAGCCACTGTAACTTGTTCAAGGTGTGAGATACAGTAAAATCTGCTGCAGTGGATATTTGGAAATTTATTTCTGTCCAAAGCTGCGCATGTGTAGGAATAAAAAGATAATTTATAAATCCTGTTCCTCCTGTTTCAATCATCAACTAATCCAAAAAAACATGTCTGACTTCCAGGGAATAAAACTGAGGGGACGTGTTCCTGAGGAAAAGCTGGACATAAAGGCAGATTTTTGGGGTGTATTTGTAATTAAAATGAAAGATAATCCTGTAACGTTCCACTCGTCCACAGATGGCAGGCAGATGGCCGAGCAAGCCGGAGTCCAGGCCTGGAGTCACTGCTGGACGTCTCCCAGGTCTCACCTTTTCAGCCCCCATGTTTCACACGCTTCCACCAGCCAGCCTTAATCACTCGAAATCAGGAGTCGCATGTAAATGAGACTCCGCCTCTGCTTTTGGCAAACTCCACCCCCAGGTTGGAACGGTCTATGAAGTGAGATAATATGAAACATTTTGCATGTAAATGAGACTCCGCCTCTGCTTTTGGCAAACTCCACCCCCAGGTTGGAACGGTCTATGAAGTGAGATAATATGAAACATTTTGCATGTAAATGAGACTCCGCCTCTGCTTTTGGCAAACTCCACCCCCAGGTTGGAACGGTCTATGAAGTGAGACGATGTGAAACATTTTGCATGTAAATGAGACTCCGCCTCTGCTTTTGGCAAACTCCACCCCCAGGTTGGAACTGTCTATGAAGTGAGATAATATGAAACTCTTTCCTTCCTTCCGTTATTCATTCATTCTTTCCTTCTTTCTGCCATTCATTCATTCTTTCTTTCTTTCCGTCATTCATTCATTCTTTCTTTCCTTCTGTCATTCATTCATTCTTTCCTTCCTTCTGTCATTCTTTCCTTCCTTCTGTCATTCATTCATTCATTCTTTCCTTCCTTCCTTCCTTCATTCATTCTTTTCTTCTTTGTCATTCATTCTTTCCTTCCTTCCACCATTCATTCATTGATGCATTCTTTCCTTCTTTCCGCCATTCATTCATTCTTTCCATCATTCATTCATTCTTTCCTTCTTTCCGTCATTCATTCATTCTTTCCTTCCTTCCGTCATTCATTCTTTCCTTCCTTCCATCATTCATTCATTCAATCTTTCCTTCCTTCTGTCATTCATTCTTTCCTTCCTTCCATCATTCATTCATTCATTCTTTCCTTCTTTCCGTCATTCATTCATTCTTTCCTTCCTTCCATCATTCATTCATTCAATCTTTCCTTCCTTCTGTCATTCATTCTTTCCTTCCTTCCGTCATTCATTCATTCTTTCCTTCTTTCTGCCATTCATTCATTCTTTCCTTCCTTCTGTCATTCATTCATTCAATCTTTCCTTCCTTCTGTCATTCATTCTTTCCTTCCTTCCGTCATTCATTCATTCATTCTTTCCTTCCTTCTGTCATTCATTCATTCATTCCTTCCTTCCTTCCGCCATTCATTCATTCTTTCCTTCTTTCTGCCATTCATTCATTCTTTCCTTCCTTCTGTCATTCATTCATTCATTCCTTCCTTCCGCCATTCATTCATTCTTTCCGCCATTCTTTCCTTCTTTCCTTCCGCCATTCATTCATTCTTTCCTTCTTTCCTTCCACCATTCATTCATTGATGCATTCTTTCCTTCTTTCCACCATTCATTCATTCTTTCCTTCTTTCCATCATTCATTCATTCCTTCCTTCCGCCATTCATTCATTCTTTCCGCCATTCTTTCCTTCTTTCCTTCCGCCATTCATTCATTCTTTCCTTCTTTCCTTCCACCATTCCACCATTCATTCATTGATGCATTCTTTCCTTCTTTCCGCCATTCATTCATTCTTTCCTTCATTCATTGATGCATTCTTTCCTTCTTTCCACCATTCATTCATTCTTTCCTTCTTTCCATCATTCATTCATTCTTTCCTTCTTTCCGTCATTCATTCATTCTTTCCTTCCTTCTGTCATTCATTCATTCTTTCCTTCCTTCCGTCATTCATTCATTCTTTCCTTCATTCATTCTTTCCTTCCTTCCGTCATTCATTCATTCTTTCCTTCATTCATTCATTCAATCTTTCCTTCCTTCTGTCATTCATTCATTCTTTCCTTCTTTCCGTCATTCATTCATTCTTTCCTTCTTTCCGTCATTCATTCATTCTTTCCTTCTTTCCGTCATTCATTCATTCTTTCCTTCTTTCCGTCATTCATTCATTCTTTCCTTCCTTCTGTCATTCATTCTTTCCTTCCTTCCATCATTCATTCATTCTTTCCTTCCGTCATTCATTCATTCAATCTTTCCTTCCTTCCGTCATTCATTCTTTCCTTCCTTCCGTCATTCATTCTTTCCTTCCTTCCGTCATTCATTCATTTTTTCCTTCCTTCCGTCATTCATTCTTTCCTTCCTTCTGTCATTCATTCATTCTTTCCTTCCTTCTGTCATTCATTCTTTCCTTCCTTCTGTCATTCATTCATTCCTTCCTTCTGTCATTCATTCATTCTTTCCTTCCTTCTGTCATTCATTCATTCTTTCCTTCCTTCTGTCATTCATTCTTTCCTTCCTTCTGTCATTCATTCATTCTTTCCTTCCTTCTGTCATTCATTCATTCTTTCCTTCCTTCTGTCATTCATTCATTCTTTCCTTCCTTCTGTCATTCATTCATTCTTTCCTTCCTTCTGTCATTCATTCTTTCCTTCCTTCTGTCATTCATTCTTTCCTTCCTTCTGTCATTCATTCATTCTTTCCTTCCTTCTGTCATTCATTCATTCTTTCCTTCCTTCCGTCATTCATTAATTCATTCCTTCTTTCCATCATTCATTCATTCATTCATTCATTCTTTCTTTCTTTCTTTGGTCACTCCAATACTTTCACTTAGTATCACTGACCTGATTGAAAACCCCATTGTGACCAAGTTACGTTTAACTTCCTGGCTGATGTCTTGAGATTTTTCTCCCATGTTTCTACACAAACCTCCTTCCTCATGAAGCCCCGTACTTGAAGTGTAACCAGTAAAACAACATGATGCTGCCAACGCCATGCTTCACAACTGGGATGGCGTTGTTTCTGTGACAACCTTTCAGGCCATGCTGATATATGATGTACATCCTCCGATACTGTCAGTTTGGAAATTTGTCTTATGGTGTGGCAAGACTTTGCTCTTGACCGAGTTGCTTGGATTTGCCCAGTATCAAGGGCTAAAATGCACCAGTTCTAATCACAGCCACATGTGTGCAACACAGTTACCTCCTAATTAGGAAAATTAGCCAATCAGAAGTTTCTAAAAGTCATTACATTCATTTCTGTAGAGGATCTAACTAACTAGCTGAAAGAAATGCATAGTAACATGAGCTGAGAAAGAATAGATTTAGCCTAGGTGTTGTAAACCTTTGGCCTTAACCTGCAGATTAAACTGTCGCGATACCCGAGACACATTTTGCATGTAAATGAGACTCCGCCTCCACTTTTGGAAAACTCCGCCCCCAGCTTGAAACCGTCTATGAAGCGAGACAACATGAAACATTTTGCATGTAAATGAGACTCCGCCTCTGCTTTTGGAAAACTCCGCCTCCAGCTTGGAATCGTCTATGAAGTGAGACAATATGTAACATTTTGCATGTAAATGAGACTCCGCCTCTGCTTTGGGCAAACCCCGCCCCCAGCTTGAAACTGTCTATGAAGTGAGACGGAAGTTGTAACAAAGCTCCGACACTGGAGACTCCTTCCATAAAATGTTGGTTAAAATTCCCGCTGTGAATGTATGTTTGTTAAAATAAAAAACACTTTTTTTAACACCATCAGTTATCATTCGTCATACTTAAAAATATGAAAACAAGATCATGTGACTTATCAGGTGGATGGGATGTATGACAAGATGATACACATCAGTACTTCAGATATATCAGTTTCCCCATTGGCACTAGGGATTCAAAAGGAGGTAAGATGTTTGTTATGTTATTTCAAGCAGGATGGGACGTGACGGGACGTGTCACGCCAAATGTAAACGCTCCAGCGAACTTCCATACTTGCAGTTTCCATCAAGGACACACCGCTTTGCTCTGTCGCACTCATCACTTCAGTGAAGGCTTCATCCTGGAATCGTGCTGTCATGTTGATTTCCCTCTCTTCATCTCTCTCTTCAACCTTTCTAGGTCACAGGAAGTCCTTAAAGCAGTTTTATCTTAAGCCTCTTATCCTGCCTTCCCCTCTCCTGACCCCATGATCAGGAGAGTAAGAGAGAGAGATATACAGAGAGACTTCATAAACTTCCAGAAAGGTCCATCTGTCTGAGTCAGAGATAACAGCGGTCATGCCACTCCCTGCTGAGGGTGAGGATCTCTCCTCCTACACACACACGTTTTTTGTTTCTTTTATACCGTAGCACATTTGAATTTTACATTTACATTTCTGGTATTTTGACAGATGCCCTTATCCGGAGCAACTTACATTTTATCTCATTTTATACAACTGAGTAATTCAGGGGTAAGAGCCTTGCTCAGGGGCCCAGCAGTGGCAGCTTGGTGACCAATTGGTGACCAAATTGACCAATCAAGTTGACTGAAATGCATTAAACTGTCCTGTGGGTGCACAAACTTTTGCATGATAAGCAGCTACCTACATTCCTGTTCTGTTTCGAACCTCAGCGAACGGCGTTTAAGTGAAAAAGGTGGTCTGAAGTCTGATTTAGACATGATGTAGTGCTGTAGTGATAAATCTAGTACATTTCCTCAGAGATACAGGATCCCTGCTCACTAGGAAAGAAGCCATGTTCACGATCATTGGCTTCAATTCAACTCCTAAAGAGCAGTCGCCAAGAACTACAGTCCTGATCCTCCGGCCGGAACGTTGATCAGAAAGCAGGAAGTTGGGGAGCCTGGTGTTTTAGTTGGCATGATACAGCGCTCCTGGTGTGGAACTGGGATGACTCCATTGATCCTGTCACGTTGATAAAGAGGCCCGGAGTGTGCCGAGTCTGAGTCAGCACGTCGATGCGCTTCATCTGGAAGCTCCCCTGCGGACCCTCGCTCCGCTCCACTAATAACGACAGAGGGAAAAAAAACAACACCGGGCGGCTCGTAAAGGCAGGAAACAGCTTTAAGAAAGGGGCATGGGGTTGTTTTAAACATGACACAGTGCTCCAGAGTCATGAGGCTGGGAATTTTTGGTTTGTGTGTAGCCAAGCGTGTTGTTGCTTGTTTAATAAAGCCATGTGGAAACCAATGACAAAAATCAAGAAAAAAGGAATTCAATGAACTTGTGGAAAAGAAGAAGAGCAGAAGGGGATAATTTGGATAAAGATTAAAGACAAAGACAGAAAGAAAGACAGAAAGAAAGAAAGAAAGAAAGAAAGAAAGAAAGAAAGAAAGAGAAAAAAACCTTATCTCTAAAAAATCTATCTATCTATCTATCTATCTATCTATCTATCTATCTATCTATCTATCTATCTATCTATCTAGTCTCTGAGTGCTTAAAAAAACACTAGTGGTTTAGAGTTCTTAGAGTCCATTTACACAATTTTCCGTAGCTTGTGACTTTGTGCTCACTTTGTGTCCTTGTTCAAGGCTATGAGTCAGTGGGAACACTCTGGGAAATGAACTGACCCAGAAAACCAGGGATTTAAAAAACAGAGGCACAGAAATGGCACAACTTTGTTCAAAGCCAGAATATATATTTATATATATATATATATATATATATATATATATATATATATATATATATATATATATATATATATATATATATATATATATATATATACACCCACGAGTTTGTAGGACTGAAGAAATGTTTATATGGTTTTAAATTAGAAGATTGCACTCTATGTGTTTATAGAATTTTGGTTAGAGGAAAATCAACTTTAGCGTTACTCATCTTAGCACCGGGCTATGTCAAACCACCACATCCTTGATTATATTCCTAAACCAGCATGCTCCCTGAATGTTTTATTCCTTACTTATGGCATACCACTCCAGCACTAATCCAGCACTACTCCCTGCACAACCCCCAGGACCACCCCAGCACTACCACCACCATTACTCCCAGCTTTACCCCCTGCACTACCCTGAACCTGGTGCTTGTCCCGAGAACAATTCGGATGATAACCGAATACGAAATAATCACAATCATGTTTCTTGACCTGTCAGAAAGCTTCCCTTTGCAGTGAAGAATGTCTTCTCAAACACGGTAAATGTAAACCCTGCTGATGAATGGCCTTGGACAGTGGTTCAGGTTTGGCCTTCGACTGGGCTCAGTTCAGGAGAACTTTTTCATCTAGACTCAGCAGATCTCGCTGAAATTGCAGATGAACTTAGTTGGCTTGTTGCCTTTTGGATGTCTGCAAGCTTTTGGTTATGGTTCTCTCAATGTTTTTCTTAAGGTCTTATCTTCTGCTAGCAGCAGTTGTACCTCAGTATGAGGTTGCTTGCAAATGCATCAATGTGTGCTGCTGTCTCCTTGGCAAATTTCATCCCTGTTCTTGGTGCCAAGAGGTCACTGCCAAGGTCACCACCATTTCCAACTCATCTTTTACAGCTCCAAAATTCAGGGTTCCCTAGTGGCATAATAGTAATTGACATGTCCTACTGCCATAAGAACACAATTTTGAATCCTGGTAATGGATCCTTGGGTTAAAGTCCAAGCGAGCTCACTGGGTTCTACTTTCTGGATGGTAGAGACAGCCATCCAATCTTTCTGTCAGTAGCCAATAGATTCAAGTCTCTGTATTGATGAACTGGTAAAGTAGTGATCCCTGTCATCAGGCATGAGAAAGACATTGCCTTTTCAATTAATTTTCAAGGGAAACAAGGGCAAAGCAAATATACTGTACTACTCTTAAACAGCCATGTGTCACCCGCCCAGCACATCGTGCTAAGAGAAAGACAGTCCAAGATGATACTGGATACGCTAGTTGACTTACCTGACCACCAAATCAGGCTGACGAACCACAATAGATGAAATTCTGGCCAGCTTGGACCCTACCACCAATCAGAAAAGGTGTCCAGCTGTTACCTTTTCAGTGGGGTGAAAAATGCTATCTTAACCCCTCCAGTCTAGTTCTGGCCTCTGTGTTTGAATATAATAGACAATGTTCATGAGTTCTGTAATGTGGAGGAAGGAGATGCCGACTATCAGGGGCGGAAGACTGATAACCAACAGCCGAGTGTTACGGAAGTAGAATGAGCTTTGTTCGTTTTTTCCCCCTGTGTAAGCAAGTCAGCATGTGTTCTTTCTCTCAGGGTTTTTTATTTATTACATTGGCCTCGGCCTGTCTGATGCAATTAACCAGTAAATGTGTAATAATATTCCCTCTGTGTAGTTGCTGTAAGTCATAATTACATCACCACTGTTTCTTTACATGCTCATAAGTCATAATTTCCATTCATGCTTTCAAAGCTAAATTGGGACATGAGCTGAAACATCATCTTTCATAACTGTTGAAGAGGAATCATGACAGATACCAGGTTGTAGGTGTTTAGACCGTTGTTCAGGGATCCAGAGTGTGGTGTATTATTCTGGGCAAATCTTGTAGTGTGGAGGCTTAAGACAAAAACCTGCCATTACATCAGTTACTAAATAAATCTCGCAGCCCAAGAATCAGATCTGGTGTCTGGTTGTGGGCTTGTGATTATATTGTTCCTTAAAGTAGCATGGATAGTAGGTTGTCTAGGCCAAAAACAACGTGAAACATAGCACTGTAATCAGAGCACCATCTAGACTTGAAGACTCTGCTGTGGGAGGATAGCTGGTGGGCTCGGTCCTACCAATAATTACAAGTTTCGCATGTTTCTCTGGGAGTAATGAGAGCATGCCTATTCTGTCACTTAGCCGAGTTGATTTTCGGAATGTTTTAACATTTGTGCCTGTGGCCATCTGACAGAATAAAGCTGACCCACACACAATTGTGTATACGGATCGCCCATACGCGGCCTCCGCCGATAGCAGACGTGGAGCAGCTGTGGATGTTATCACGCTCCCTGGGTTTTTATTTTTACTCTTGCTGTAATGCAAGAGAGCCACAACTAAGGAAAGTTGCAACTAAGAAAGGTTTTCCAGGAAAGTCTGAAAAGGATATATTCACCACCTTACTCTTACTTTCCTTGCTAAGGAAAACAAACTGCCATAATGTTCCCAGAAATCATAAACATTTTGGTCCTTTGGTGATAAGAATTTTCCTAGGATAAACAACTGCATGTCTAGAGCCAGAGTCTTTACCTTAAGTGTTTTGCTTCGCCAAATGAGCTTTAACTGGATCATTTTAATGAAAGAATTTCCAAGAACCTTTAAGACTCAGCGGTCCACTCGATGGTCACATGTATCGATGCCATCATGGACTAAATGTCTGGATGGAAAATAATGACCTTAAACAAGAAATGAAATGTGGATGCGTTGTGTAACAAAAAAAAAAAAATATCCAAAAGAGATAGATGCAAGTCTCAGATACATTTCTAGCCACAAGCTTCTGGATCTTGGTTACAATCTGAACATCCAGTAGAGACGCTGAAATTGAATATAAAAGCCAACATTTTGATAAATTAATATTTTAAAACCAAAGGTTATATTCCTGCTTATCATCTCTGCATTTAGCTCCAATGAGAAATTGTCCTAGCCAATATTTAATGCTTTTAGAGATAACAAAACTGTGGCACCCGTGAAACAAAGGCTTGTGATTTATAATGCATTTTATTATGGAAAGTGCTAGAACGTTCCATCGGGAAAAAAAAAAAAGAATGCACTGAATACTTAGGTTCAACATCATTATCTCTACCAGTGTATCATGACCCGGTTATATTTTTATTTTGGATTACATTCTGCCAACTCCTTCCTGGAATCTAAGACACCTTTAGCCTAAATAAGTCTGGGGTAAACCGATAGGTCCGGCTAAAAGCATAAGCATGCATGGAAAGCACTTTTTTAAATCAGACAACAAACGAAAGCTAAAATCGTATACCCAGTGTTACGAACTGCGCCATGCTAACCGGTGAGGATTTTTTTTTTTTAAATCCCAAATGTTTATTTCTAAATCTCGGCAGTGATAAGATCATTAGGAGGAAAAAAAGAAAGCGGTGCTAAGGTTGTGTCGACAAAATTTCAGGTCCTGCTTAGTCACCTTTTAGATTTCAGTAACAGTACCCTGCTTGAGAGAAGCGGACTATATTTAGACGCCTCGGTGTGGGTCGATGTGTTTAGCCTCACGTCATGCTGAACTTCATCCCCACAGAGATGTTAATATCAACAACCTCACCTTCAACACGTTTTAAATTATTCACTGCTGAAATATGAACCATTAACCAGGTTGCTTTCTTATATTTACCTTTGCCAGGGGAACGGAGCGAGGGCTTCGATTCATACAGTCGATCCTTTGATTCCGTCTCAACCTTTTTCTCCGAAGAAGGATGTGTGTGTTGGCTCTATTCCAGTGCAAAGGAAATCTATACTAAGTGCATACACACAGAGACACACACACACACACACACACACACACAGACATGTGCTTCTGTAACTGCGGGGACCAAAGTTTTGAAGTTGATTATTTACCTGCACACTCTGGTTCCTCTTGTAGCTACAGTTAATTGCACTTCGAATCAATTCCTCATCAGCTTCGTAAAAGGAAATCAAGAAAAACTGTCTTGAAGACTTTCATGTGGTGGAAAAACCTACTGACTGTTTACAAGGTGCAGAAACCGGAACCGACACAAATATATGAAACCAACGTCTAAACCTCAGAGCCGCTGTCGCATCCAATCAGAGCGGAGATTTCGACAGCTGGGAATGAAGAAGAGACGCAGGACATACAGAGAATGGTTTTGGATAAACTTTAATGTTTTTATCGAGTTGTAAAGACTGAAGGCACAGTAAGACCACATTGACTGAGTAGCCTTGAAGGGCACAGAGGAAAGGATTCGAAAACGAGGCAAGGAACAGGAAGAAAAAAAAAATAAGGAAAATCACATACAGTTGAATCAACAGATCAGATCAGGAAAAATGACGCCACGTTGAAAAGATTCTGAATCGACGGTCGGACATGTAGTGCAAGTCACCTCTGTGTAAACACAGCGCTCGCATTGTAGTGCAAGTGTTACTCGATGTTGACGAAAAGTACGAGTCTGCGTCTGTGTGAGCGACTTGGAACTGAAAAAAAATGTAACAAATAGAATTAGAAAGAAATTTCTTTGGTATCTTCTTTTGCATACATCGCAAAGATTTCCTAAAGGTAAGGTCCTATGAGATCCACTTTGCTTCTGGCTAGCGTAGGTTACAGCTACTATAAATTATTCATTGATGCTAACTAAGCCAATCAAATGCTAGATTGGAACACTTAGCAGATGTATTTCTTGCTTCTTTTGCACGATGTAGTGAACGTTTCTCATCACGGCCCGATTTTTTCTCAAATCTTTCCTGGTGCTAATCATTATTCCCAGCCTCGTTAGCATGTTATGTGATTTCCTATACATCGCAGTTCC
Organism: Hemibagrus wyckioides; assembly: GCF_019097595.1. Taxonomy (NCBI): domain Eukaryota; kingdom Metazoa; phylum Chordata; class Actinopteri; order Siluriformes; family Bagridae; genus Hemibagrus; species Hemibagrus wyckioides. The sequence goes on from NC_080716.1 coordinate 1,598,610, forward strand.
ACGGGCAATAGTTAATACGTTCAGGAATATTGTTTCAATTGAATTTTGCACGGAATCATGGAACATCTGTGAACAGTGTCTCGGTTTCGTCATCCCGCAGCACTCATAGGGCCCTAATAATGTGTCCTAATGAGGATGGGTAAAAAGTAAACCATTTTCCCACAGAAATGAAAAAAAAACAAAACAAAACAAAAAAACCCACAAACAAACAAGACGTCGCTTGATAAACACTAAAAACAAAACAAGGCTTTTGTCTCGTCAACCTGGGCCTCTGCTTCGGGGTCATTCCTCTGCATGAGCCTCGATAAATTAAACATAAACCTTGTTAAGAGGATTGTGATCAGAGGCCAGACGGAGCAAGTAGGCCTCACGCACCCCCATTACCGCTAACAAGGCTCCTGTATTAGAATCAACCCAACACACACAAACACACACACACACCACTGCAGCTCTTCAGCCAGTGCTCTCAGCCAGGCCCATGTGCAAAACTCCTTTAATTAGCATCTGTCAAAGCTACAACTTTCAGCAGGCAGCAGCTCAAAAAAAAAAAAAAAAAGAAACGTCTCAGAGCTCCACCGCTTCACTTTAACGAGGCTGATTTTGTATCCGTGGTGTCCTGGGGGCGGAGGAAGTCCGCCTCTCGCCATGTACTACCTCTTAGCACTAGCTTGTTCCGTCAGCTGTGTCAGGTACTCGCGCAGTTCCTTGGCTGCCTGAAAGCGTCCGAAGCGCTTCTGAGGCCGGGCGCATTCGTCCAGCAGTGCCGCGAGCTGACCGTCTTGGGCCACATCAGGGGGCGGGTCGTGGAGGAGGCCGCCGGTGGAGCCGCGCCACGTGGCGAAGCGAGACAATAGGTTCTGGCAGATGGCGTAGTAGTTGTGGTCGACAGTGACGCGGGAGCACAGGATGTCCTTGGAGAACGAGAGGCAGGCTTCTTTGTCGCATTCTTCGTAGCGACTCTCGTACCACGCGTCGTAGTTCTCCGGCTTGTCTGGAAAGAGATAGTAAAAATAGTAGCTAGTGCAGGGACTCACAAACCCACGTCATTTACACCCCTTTAACCACCTGGTAGAGTAAAATCTGACCACAAAATCTTGATGGACACATGCCGGACGCTTCAGGATAGTTATTTATTTCGCTTAGTATCTGGTTCATTTTTGCCAATTCCAAGTAGGAAGAAAGTATCTGTACGTGATAAATGTTTTCTGTCACTTAGCATATAGCAAGCCCTCCGGCTAGGAACGGACGCCTGGTGATGACGACGGATGGCTAATAATTCATAATTGCTGCTATATTCGTTCAGACAGGAGACGGCGAGAACAGAAGATCCACTTTCCTGGTCATCTGACACGACTCGATCGCACGCCAATAACTAATTACAGAGAATGAAGTCACTATCAGCCTCCAGGGAGCCAATTATCAGCTGAACCAAGCTAATCCAATGCCAAGCACACACACACACATAACATACACACGGTTCTGCTCTGCAGCTCTGTGTATTTGGAAGAAGTCGAGCAGGAGAACATGTCCTAGCCTCTCAGGACAAAGCGCGTGATGGCTGAAGGTCGAGTGGAACAGCAGCTCTGAAAGGTTGTTAACACAATGCTGGAAAAAATCACAGCGAAAAAAGAAATCACACTGCAGGGACGTGTGTGTGTGTGTGTGTCCTTGAGTCTTGAACTAGAAATTAAACTCCAAGCTTCACACACACACACACACACGCAGGAAATGCTTCAAAGAAACACAGTCAGAAATAGATGGAAGCCTCATTAACCCACTTAACTGCGACTTCCGAGAGTTAATAATATAATGAAGACAGCGAGAACATGGCGCATTCCGTCCTTTTATTCCTCCTGATGCAGACAGAAAGTACTACTTGAGTAAATGTCTAATTTAGTAATTAAATAAACCTTACGTAGTTTAGTAATTAAGTAAACAACTGAGTCAATGAAACAAATCGGTAAACAAGTAATTAAGTGAGAAATTCTATGCAAGAATGTAAAATTCAAAGGATCTAAGTAATTAACCAAGTTAACCAAGTAATTAACCAAGAAATTAGGTCACAAAGTAAGGAACTTCTCAACCAGGTTAACCAAGTAATTAGGTAATAAACTAAGTAACTACTCAACCACATTGACCAAGGTTGTGAGTTAGGGTGCAAGTTAACTTTGTAAGCAAGTAGGTTTGTACCTAAGAAAGTTAAGTAAGTAATTAACCAAGTTAAGTCAACCAAGTTACTAAGCATGGAACTTCATATGTAAGTACAAGTATCTAAGCAATTGTGTCATTCAGTCAATAAGTAGCCAAGTTAACCAATTAAGCACGTACCTAGTCTTATGCTACTAAGTAAGTGATTAAATACGTAGCTAAGAAATTAACTAAGTAATTATGTGAGCAAGTAAACATCAAAATAAAGATAACTGAGTAAATAAGCAAGTAACTTAATATGTAACTAACCAAGTTAACCAAGTAAATAAGCAACAAAGTACTTAAGCAGGTAATCAGATGAGTAAAGATGGTAAGAAGGTAATAAATAAGTAATAAACTTAAACCTAGGCAACTTAGTAGCCAAGTATGTAAGTCACTTAGGACGTATGAAAGCATAATGACTTGGTCTTTGTACTTAACTAAGTTAGTATGGAACTTCACAGCAGTTATTAAATAACTAAGTAAATTAGAATATATACAATTTTTAGTAAGTCGAGTACGTAAAGCAGTTAGTATGGAACTTAATCAAGCGAACTAAATAACCAGGTAAGTAACTTAGTTTTCGGTAAATGCTAATTTCAACTATTCTAAGTTAGTAAGTAACTAACTCAGGATGTAAGTAAGTAAGTAGATAAGGAACATGTGAGTGCAAGTAAATAATAATGAAATGAATGTGACCGATAAATAAACTTTGATTTACGGAACATCCTCACTTAACAGCTCATGGTCACACCTGCTATCAATAAAGAGTGTTATTAGACCTTATAAGCGTGACACAAAGACTTCATTACTACTGCTCTGGTGTGAAAATGAATGGTCAGGAAAAAAAGCTGGGACTAGTGACAGGCGTGTCCGTAATCCGTGGTGAAAATGTTTAGGGAATTATCGTAATAGGAAAATGTAATATTGGCTTCATGCTCTCACTCTACACATACAGAGAGAGAGAGAGAGAGAGAGAGAGAGAGACCATCTGGCAGCGTGGTTGGTGTCCTCAGAGCAGCATGCTACTTCGCTCCACTACACAGGGCTGTGTGCCAAATCACCAGCTTCCAGCAGTAGAGGCAGCAGCAGCAGCAGCTCGGGGCTCTGAGCTCGGCAGCACAGCACTAAACACACGACTCTTATTTAAACTGCCGCTTCATCGGTTCCTACATCGCTACATCTGATACGCAAGCTCTCGTCTCTAGGCGTGTGGAGGAAGAGCTACGGGTGAGGCCCGCTGCTCACAAATAAACATGGCAGCTTCTGGTGTAGGTCGCTTACTGCTGATCCCATAATGCCAGCAGTAATGAGACATCTTCTTTTACAACATAGTCAACAAGAAAAATCAAAATATTTAGATATTCAAATCTATTTATATTGATATATATACGAGGCTACTGATTTATCCTGAAATTACTTTCATTATTTAATACTTTTGCTTCGGTAAAAATGTTAATAACTACGTCATGAGTATCATTACATCACCAAGTAACTACACAAGTAACCAGGTAATTATCAAAGTAAATAAGCAACAACGTTTTAAATTACTACATATGTAGGTAAATAAATATGTAACTGAGCAAAAATGTGTCTAAATGAGTAAATGTGTCTAATAAAAATGATAATAAAAGTATATATGCATATAAGCGAGTAAATAAGTAACTAACTAAATAACGACTAACATAAGTGACTAACTGAATAACCAGGAAGATAACTAAGTAATTAAGTAACTAAACAACAAAGTTTCTAAGTAATTAAGTAACTCATTAAAAAGCTAAGCACATAACTATTTCATTACAAAAATAAGTTACTTACCAACAAATTTTTCTAAGTGACTACGCTATTATAAATTTGAATAAGAAACATTTCTAAGTAATTAATTAACTAACTAGTTAAAGTATTAACTACAATGATTATATAATTAGATAGCTAATTTACTCCATAAGCAAGACATGAAGTGAAGTAGTAATAGTATGGAAGGAAAGAAATCTAAAATAAAATAAGTGGAGCTCTACAGCTGATACGTACTCTGCCTAATCAGCCTCTTGTCGGCCACGATGACGTTCTCGGCATCCACGACGATGACTTTTCCGTCGCGCGGCCCGACGGCGAAGTTGTCAAAGCTGACGTCCAGCAGGTACAGAGCGAAGTCGAAGTCGTTGTTGGTGAGCTGCTCGGCGATGTCCATCAGCTGCTTGGCCAAATCCACGCGCTTCTCCCAGGCGGCGTTGTAGAAGCTCCACAGCTCCTCGCCCACGTAGTTTACGGCCACCATGCGGCCGCACGCGCCCAGGTACTTGGCGAAAGGCCAGCCCTCGTCTGAGGGGAAGCTCTGCAGAGACACAATGCGGCGGGAGTGTGGTTAGACGACTGAGTGCAAGGAAGGGGCTGGACTTCACACTCAACAAGTTCACACTTGCACAAAAATGTTACTTTCACCACACACACACACACACAGAGAGAGAGAGAGAGAGAGAGAGAGAGAGAGAGAGAATATTCCGGACATGCTGATTGTTTTGACAACAATTTAAAGATTAAAGTGTGTGTGTGTGTGTGTGTGTATGTGTGGTGTCATCGAGCAAGTCATTAAGCTTCACTCGAGAGCGCCGGATATCAGATTTCGTTCTAAAGATCATTAAAAATGGATGTGCGACTATTAAACTTTAATTTGTGTGGCTCAAATGTTTTGTGCAGGAGGAAAAAAAAAAAAAAAAATCAATCAATCAGTCAAACAAACAAAAAAAAACTACATTATGAGCTGTAGTAGCCGAATTTATTCAATGATTCGTTCATTTATTTATTTTTTTTTAATTTCTAAAAGATTTTTTTAAAAAAAAAAGGTATATATATATATATATATATATACACACACACACACACACACACTAACAAAAACATTTAGAAAAAACACTCTTAAACACTCCCCTCAAAAAACCCTGAAATATTTATCTGGATTTACCACTCATTTATTTATTTATTTTTCATTTGTAGCAGTTTTTTAAATTTTTTTTAACCATCTTTTTTTGTGGATATTTTGTCCCCCCACCCCACATTAAAATGTTAATTACTAAGCAATTTTACAATATAAACAAAAATACATAATACATATTTGAATGTTTATCAAGTAGTAATTTAAAAACAAAAGTAAAAAAAATTAAAAACATAAAAATAACTAAATAAATAATAATGATAATAAATATATATGCTTTGATTAACATGCTTTTATTATATTTTTTAAATAACAAAATGTTATTTAAAATATATAATAAGGATAACGTCTGAAAAAACAAATTGGTACAAAATCTATTGAGGAGCAGACAAAATGTTTACTAAGCTGCCAGCAACAATTACCATTATATTTAAAAAAGAGAAAGAAATGATTTGAAGAAAAAAAAAAAAAACTCTTCATAAGAATAAAAATTCTAAATGTTTAGGTTTAAGTGTTTGTTTACAAATACAAAAATGTTCATTGTCTGTTTATTATTAAGTAGAATTTGAAAACAAAACAAAAATAAAACCGTTTGATTAATTAAGTAAAGTGAATTAAAGAAGAAAAAAAACAACAAAAAGTTATGTAGCTCTTGAAATCTACTAAAAATAATAATCATCAGGTCCAGAAGACTTTAGCTAGCTAGATAATGCTAGCTGTTCACACAGAGAGGTGAACTCTGGGTACAAGCTAAAACAATAATCTGTAAAGGTGTTCAGAATCCAGGTCAGGTATCGTGGCTCAGATTCAAGATGGCCGCCCTTCCTGAACACCGAACACCATCCTCGACCCCGGCTGATGAATGAGGGAGGACAGACGGAACAGGTCACACTGCATGTGTGAGATATTTAAGATGCTTTTTTGTGACATTTTGATGGTTTTCAGGATGAGAGGAGCGTGTGGAGGAAGCAGCGTGCACTAAAGAGTGCCAGAGACGCAGCCGGTGTGAGAAAGTCAGGCGAGAAATGTTCTGGTTTAACACGTCACTCACACACACACACACACACACAGCAGAGTGTGATTAACAAAATCGCACAAACATGCATGAAATGTCATGACAAGGAGAAAAGGAGGCAGTTAGAGGACGGGGCAAGGGTTCGGGGGTTCGTATAAACGTGTGATTGTTTTATCTATCAGAAAAATAAAGAAATTCCTGAGGTTATGTGGATGTGTTATGTGGAAGAAAGCAACAATCCAAAACATAAAAATAAGATGTTGAAAATGGGGAAAAAACTGAAATATTTATCTGGATTAATTTATTTATTTAATTTATTTATATTTTGTCATTTGTAGCATACTTTATTTCTTTTTTTTACTAAAAGTTGTATATATTTTTTTTTTATAGAAATTATGTTTATTATTTGAAGTTTTAAAAAAATGCCAATGACTTGACAATTTTCTTTACAATTGATCTAAAATGTAAAAAATAAAAATAAATACATACAAATAAATAAACAAAAGAACTATTCAAACTAGAAAAGAAAAACATTTACAGAAAAATAATTATATATATATATATATATATATATATATATATATATATATATATATATATATATATATATATGAAAAATCAGCTTATAAAAATGTATTAATTAAAAATAAAAATAAAAAAATAAAATAAGTGTTAAAAAGAAATGTTTATATTAAAATATTGAATATAACGGAGTAAAAAGCTGGGATCCATGTAGATCTGAATAAAAATGGGATGTCAGAGGCTCTGTGGAGGTTTGAAACGAGTCAGAGAGACGGCGTGAAGGAAGAAACTCGATTACGGAGCTGGTTGAGCGGGCGTCCAAAGGTCACTTCCACAACAGGGAGGCGAAATCCTGTCAAAACACTCATTTCTCATTTGCGAGGCACGGGGCGATGTGGAAATAAAGCCGTCACGCTCGCGCCTTCTGCGTCCGTGTGTGAGGAGAAGTGATTAGAGCTGCGGAGTTTTATTCAATGTGTGTGGAAGGAGTCTTTATTTTTTTTGACAAGACACAAACATGGTAGTTAAAAGGCGCTAATCATTTGGGAAAATACGCAGAATGTGATTAATTCTAGCGATTTCCGACTGGAAACTTCTTGGAATATTGCCTTACGGTCCAGAATACTTGTTTCAGCCATTTTATCTCTCTTTACCATTTCACTCCGCCCACATTTCAGCCTGACATTGGCCAGCGCCAGCCAGATAATTCTTTATCTGGAAGAACTAATTATTAACTTTATCTGAAGAACTAATTAATTAATTAATAAGTCTATGAAGCTGGAAGCTGAATGACCGAACTGAACATCAAGTGTCTTTAACTTTCCATTTTTGGTTGTTCGGGGGCAGAGCTTTGTGTGTTGGGGCCGGACTCAAGGAGTCCGTGACCAAATCTGTTCTTTAAAAGCTTTAATAACTGAACTTTCATAGATACTGTTGCTTGATTAATAAAAAAAAACCCTGTAATTGTTTAACATCAGTGGGGGGAAAAAAGTATAATCTGGAATATTTTGACCTGCTTACATCACCACCACATCATCTTCTGCAGAGTGGATTTTTCCCCTCTCCAGTATATATATGTATATATGCTGTTGCACGCTTCGGTACACTCGCTGCCCCTCGGTGGCGGCTGCTCTGTTTGAGCTCCACGGCAACAAGGCGAAAAAAATAGCCGGTGCTGAATTCACCCTCGTTAACACAAACAGCGGTAGGGAGCGCCGCAGGTCTCCTGTCCATTTTGGGAGTGTTTAAGAAGGTGCCCGGGGCACGGCAACCTCATAATAACCTCATTGTCAGGTGAAGGATGCGAGGCGTGCTAGATTAATACCTCGATAGACGTGACCCTTGAGGCGCTGCCTGAGCTATTCTCAGCCTTGCTGAGCAGATGGGCCATGTTCTCAACAGAGCAAGGAGTAATTTACTCAGCCTTTTCTCTTTTTTTGCCTTTACCACAGCACAAAACGCCGTTCTGGCTACAAGAATATAATTCTCCAGTTACACACACACACACACACACACACACACGTTCCTCAGAGTAAAAGTGCCCCGGTCCCTTTTGCTCCAAACTACTCCGCTAATGCAGGGCAGCAAATTGTTTTCCGACCGCTTAGCTAAAAATATCTGGCTGGAAACGAGCAGCGCGCGGCTCCTGTGGTGGGAAAAATGGGAGGCAGCCATACTGCCGTACGTCAATGTCAAAAAAATTGACAACTTAATATGGAAGCGGAGACAAGGTGACAAACCGTTTGATTTCTGCGCCTGCCTGAGGAAGCCGGGGAGAATCTGGAGGGAGGGTTCGGTTCGGGTTTTTAAGTGTTCGAGAAGCCTGGCTTTTCTTAGCCTGGCAGGCGATGATGAATGATTTAGAAAAAGAAAAAAAAAAAACGTTTGAGAAAGGAGAGAGCTTTCTCCACCTGAGGGATCAAGAAGAAACTTCAACAGCTTTAACATGTGACCATCAGTGGCATATGAATCTTCGTAGACAGTACAGATCAGTCCATTTTAACTATAGAGGATCGTCTACCAATCAGAACACTCGAGGTGTCAGGTAGGGCGTTAATAACGTAATGTACGGCAGATTACAAAACACAGAGGAGGGAAAGACACAAAGTAATCAAGTTTTTACCAAGGTTTTCGGCAAACTGAGGCCTTTCCCACGTTAGTTTTTCTTTTTCTGGTTTTAGACAAGTAGAAAACCATTTATTTCCCCACACATCCAAGATCTTCTATCAGATTTTTCTCTCGTGATTTACCAATAGAACAATTTTAACTTCTCGACTGAAAAAAAGACATTAAAACAATCAATTCCATCATACCAGTCAAGGTACAGGCAGTCGTGAAGTGAATGTTACTCACAGCAGCAGAGTTATATGACAGCTTAGTGTTGGGTTTTATTTTGTTAGTAAAAATATTCCCTTGTTAACCAGATCAAGTTTCAGTTGTGGTGCATTCAGGGTTCAGCTGCTCCACACTATAGCTACAGCATTGAGGTACCACCAGGACGAAGCAGGAAGTAGTGTTCATTTTCTTTCTCTGGTTGTTGGACCTACATGCTGGACAACTACAAATAATAACTTTCTTGCCTCAGATACCGGGGGACTAATTTGATTTCCACTCCTTGCCTGAGTTCACTTTTTTACTCATAGGAAACAGTGAAGATAAGGAAAGCAGCTCAAGCAAAATCCCCCCCAAAAGATTACATACCTGGAGCACCAAAGGCTCCGGGTTGAACGCCAGCGTCATCAGTAGCTGCATCCTCTCAGTATCCTTTAGATTCTTCAAGAGGAAGCTTCCAGAGTCTTTGGTCTCGGCGTACCTCCTGACAACCCGATCTAGGAGTCTCTGGGAGGGGCAGTGCACCATATCCGACCAGCCTTCCACCACCTCGGGCGTCAGCAACCTCACGTCCCCGTTGAGTCTCGCAAACTCCGTTTTGTACATGGCTTGGACAAGGTCGCAGCGAGGTCTTCCCGTGGCCCTCTTGCATATCTTCTGATCGATCTCTGCGAGTTCTGCGTTGGAGCCCAGGCGTTTGAGCACCACCCTCCGTGTGCCTTCCCGGGGCTCACCATACTGAGCAAAGTAAACGTTTTTCACGTTAAAGAAGTCCAGAAAGCGCAGTCTCCCCCAAGTCTCGAAGGTCACCTGGCCGTTCGTGAACTTGCGACACCAGCTGGTCCCGAAGCAGGCCGGACACTTGTTGAGGCTGATGAAGCGGCGGTCGGTGAGCTCATTCCTCTGGAAAGAGGCCAGCAAGTTGTGGGTGTTCATGAGCAAGACGACGAACAGAGCCGCGATGAAAAGGAACTTGCCGCACCGGTAGACGCGGGCGAGCTTCAGCGAAAGCAGGCGCAACATGCTGAACCGCAGTGGCACGAGGAGGATCGGTACAGTTCAGTCTCCCTCAATGCCACTGTCCCAAACCTCTTGGTGTTACATGCTTCATCGTCAGCATTCGTCAGCTATAATGATCCATGTTGGCAGCGAGGCCTTTGATTCATGCCGCTGACCTCAAGAATCTCTGACCCCATGTCTGACACTCAAGACGCTCACGCTCTAGCATTGGCCATCCTTCTGAGGAGTCACCTGGAAAAAACACATTAAGTTTGTTAAGAAAACAAACTTTGTATTATGTATCCTAGTATCATCACGGAGAACTACATTTTCTGAGATACTTTTTATTCAAGTTCTGATGGAGCTAATGCTTGACGACAGCCAGAGGAAGGGCATCAAATCGTTAATATTGCAGAATCATTATTACATAATCATATGACCCAGCCTGAACTTTCTGAAAGTGTGATGAGTCAAGCAGAGATTTCCTCTTGCAATTAAAAAGTTGTGTCTCAAGAGTTTCTCCTTAAGACGTTTTAAAATCACGCTGCTTTTTTTTTTTTTTTTTTTTTTTTTTTATCCCCCCCCATCTGCGTCTGAAACGCAATTCAGCTGAGTCGACGCGTACAGGGGCCTGGGCGAATCTCACTTGCATGATCCTTCGATATTAAATTTAATTGCAAAATGTAATTGGGGAGATAAAACAGAAAGCAGAAGGATATAAGGACGTGTGCCAGACCAATTTGATAAGACCGGACAATGGCGTACATATCTCATTCTTGTCCTTCGGCGGCGGGGAAATTTAATTACTTTAAAATGACAGGGAACACTTTTGTCTTCTGTTCATAACCATTAACGCAAGCCACAAAGAGACTATGCTCGTCTACAAATTAGTCCTCACACACACATTAGAATTACTTTCTAATTGCTTTCGTGCCTCTATGAGTCATCAATTATCTCGTTTCACACTGCTTCAATTCCCACCTCACGAAGACTTTTTAAAGGAGGTTCAATAAAACACACGCTGGCACATAAAATAAATATGTAATGCTTAAGGAGAACGAAATTGGACAGCTCAGATGTAGCTAATTCGGGAAGGTGACGGAAGGCAGGCTCGGGCTTGATAACTGCATCCTTAGGGAATTGCGTCGCTATTCAGACTTCTAAAATAAAGATCATAGTAACAATTACTTACATTATAGCAACATAGTCCTGTTGGGGCTCCTGAGTGGTTAAGGGCCTTGCTCAGGGCCCCAGCTTGGTGGATGTGCGATTTGAACACACACACACAGTATATACAAGACTTCACATATACGTTATGTTAGGAGTTACTGGTTGCCATAGTAACAACATCCGGCAATCATTCCAACACCGGGTTTCTTACTAAAATGAAACAATTTGGTGTTTGCATATAAAATTCAGCAGTGTGTATCTGCATCCTATCCTACCAGAGTCACTCCCATTGGTAGTCGCTGCACCACAGTCCAGGACATGCCCACGTCTGTTCACTGACGGATTACAGCAATCATTTCACACGACTAGATACGCCCAACTGATTATCAGCATACACCCAGGATTATGCCAAAACCAGAAAAACAACTTTTAGGAGTAGGTGTGTTGGGTTTGCCTGGAATGCCATTAATCACCAGAACGGACGACGCCACGCTGCTTTCTCTCTCTGTGAGTTGAGCCCTTGCACAAACAACAACAACCACTTTCCTTGAAGGAAAAAATAAAATCTATATTAATATACATTATACTGTATATGTACGTATATTTCGAAAACTTGGCTTGCACTCGGCTCGCACACGTAGGCAGGGAAGAGAAAACCAAGATGTGTTTAAGAGCATCGGCAGATGGTGAGAGATGACTCATAAAGCTCTGGTTTCATCAACACTCCAGATGAAAACTGGGCACAAATCTGGAGCCCGAAGCTCCAAACTAGGCGGGATGCAGCTCTGGTTTACTGAGGAAGAGAGGAGGGCTTTGAGGGAGATGTTTGAAACCTTCTAACTTGGAGAACTTGTGTGTATGGATGTATATATGACCTTTTAAGTGGCTGAACACTGGCCGTGTCTCGCCTTGGACCTGGAAATGAAAAACCACAGCTGCTGCGGTTATTGAGTGCTGCGGTCGATAATGTTTGATCACAGAAGCATTATGCTGCCGGGACAACAATCAAGCAGCACTCTCTCTTTCTCTCTCCCTCTTTTCTAGCCCAGGGTAATTAAGCTGTTCGACGTCCACCACATTACAGTCAGCAACTATTAGCATGCAGCTCAGGGCCTAAGGAACAAACTACAACCAGGACGTAGCTAGAGTTTCTGCATTGTTAAGTATTAAAGCGCAGTGCTGCTGAATTCTCCGTTCTGACTGGCCGAAGGGATGATAGATACAAATTGCAGGTTTGGATATTCCAAAATGTTTTTATAGCAACACTGCTATAAATGGTTTTTCCACTACGGGACAGTCTTCAGGACTGTCAATTCCGTATCAGTAAACAATTGTTTACTCATAGATTCCTACAGGACAAATATATACAACGTGTGTAAGCGTACAATGTTTTTCCACCACAGGAAAGTCTTCCGCACAGAGGAAGTTAACACTAGCTGCTTCAAGAGAGAGAAATAAAGAAGACTGGTGTGTGTTTGTATGGTAATTAATGCTGCAAGAAGCGATTGACGGGTCCAAGCACAAGCAGGGTTGCTGCAATGCTGGTTAGCATGACAACCCTTTGTGCTAGGAACACAATTATAAATGTATGAAGTGGTATGAAATACGGAAAAGAAAACACCACATGATGCACTCTTTTGTCGCCTTATATAAAAACCTTCTTTTTTTTTTTTTTTAAGTAGCTGCTCCTGTATTGCCTCAAAAAAAAAGCAAAAAAAAAAAGCTAGTGCCCGTATTAGCACAGTTTCCTCATTAATAGGGACCGGAGAAGAGAAGTTTATAACTTTCATTATTTTTTTTCATAACTCTGTATGCGGACGCGAGATAAATTTATTGCTACCTTCGTCTCGGCAGACGCTTTGTTTTTCATTAAAGTGTCGCTGTGACTCCAGCGTTTCCCCGAGTCACTGATGATGAGGAGAATCCAAATAAAAACCAAAAGTGACCAAAGAAAATAACAAAAGCAACAAAAAAAAAAAAAAAATGCACTTGACCATAAAATTTTTTTTACGTTTAAGTTAAAAGTTTAAAGTTAAAATGTCATCCAAAACTCAAACTGAATGAAAGAGAGAGAGATTAAATGTCAAAAGCTCTATGTTTGAGTTTCCTGTATAAGTGAGATTTGGACTTTAGTGTTGATTTAGCGGAGTGGCTTTAGCTCGAGCGTTTTTTTAGCTGAAAAAAAGAAAACAAATATTTTAAATATTATTTTAGTTTAGAATTATTGCTATGATGATTATTTAAATTTATTTTTATATAATTTAATGATTATTACTATTTAAATTCTATTTTTAATATATATTTATAATTCAAATATTGTTTAGTTTCAAGGTATTATTATAATTATTATTATTTAAATTCTATTATATACACACATTTTAAATATTCTCATATATTTGTTTAAAATTATTAGAATTATTATTATTTAAATTGTATTTTTTTACATATATTTAAAACATTATTTTCAAATCTTTTTTTTGTTTACAATTACCTTATTATTATTTAAATATATTTAAAAACATTTTTATTAAATTAATTGATTTTATTAAACTTCAGCAGCACTGCAGCTGTTTATCTGAGCAAACTTTCTTTAGGCGAAATGAAATAAATAAACAAACGTGACACTGCGACGTGTGTAAACAGGACAGTAGACTTCGCGTGATCTGTCGCTCGCTACGTCACGGCAGATCTGAAAGCCAAATGAACGAATGTAAACGTTGGCACCGAGACTGAATTCCGACACCGCGGCGTGTTTGGACTTCTGGAAGGGGGTGGGAAATAATCCAGAGCTCCTTCCGACAGGCGCTGCTTATGCAAACAAGACGCAAACGTGTGTACGTGCCTCACGCCATGCTAAGGACCAGCAGGAGGGGATGTGAGACGGCTGTGGAAAAGTTCTCTTTTCCCTGTTTTCTGGAGTCAGCCTCCAGGTTCTGTTGAATAAATCAGAGAGCTCATGGAGGATCGTTAAGGAAGTGGAGCTATAAATGACTTCTTTGAATGTTGTGCGAATTTAGTTAAAGGACAATAATTAGTCAGAATTAAAGTTAGTCAGGCTCTTAACTAGGCTTCATGGATAACATTAAGTCATTGAGTAAAATATGACATTAATGACTAGCACAAAAAACTAATCTGATGTGACTGTATGCTTCAACAATAGCATTCATTTTGCTTGTGTGTGTGTGTGTAATCATTTTTGATATGGAATCAACTCCAAAAGATTCACACTTGACTCCTAGTTTTCAATGCCTAATCAAAGTGAATTGAATCTTTTTAGGATTTGAACATTTTAGAGTTTAATTTAAAATATATATTGTGTAAAGCGTATGTCAATGAACAATATTATTTACAGACTAACTGATTCAAACAGGCTTCCTCGGTCGCTGCCTAACGAACGTAGCGTAACGAACACACTTCACGACACGAATTTGACACTAGCCTGATCGAGTCGTCAGACGAAAGGGATAATATGATACAGAGAGGTAAGCGAAGACGATGCAAAAAAGTTCTTTAACCATCTTTACGCTGTTGTTCTCCACCGTTTCCATCAAACGAGAGACATGACACAGAAGTGACGTGACTCGGCACTACAGGAAGCTTCGAAACGGTCCATGTAGAAAATACTGAGATGACGAGCTAGGTATTTTTATCAATGGAAAATTTTATAAACCTTCAAGCCTGAAGTCAAAAACCACTGCGAGTCTGAAATCAGGAAGTGCACAGCACAGCCAGATAATTCTCCTAGAGGCAAAAAAATCAACACGTAACAAATAAGCGGAAAAAGCAGAAGAAGAAATCTGAATATTAGGCCACGCCCACAACTCCATAGAGGAGCTGAGCGTTTATAACCAAGACAAAGAGGAAAGAAAAGCCACGATTTTATTGCTGTTTGCTGCTTATTCAGTGCATGCAGCTGCTCAAACACAGCTTTATTTTCGCAGCTGCTGTACTTTCACATCCCTTTATCAATCACGTGACTGATTACACGTGTACTCTGTAACATTAAAAGCTAACCTATTTTTACCATCATCTTGTTTTTATCCCTCATACAACAAACCGAGGCTGTGATACAGTGGAAATAATATTCTCTCAAGCATTAACGGACCATTCAGAAGAAATTCCTACAAAGAAATTAATAAAAAATTTCTAAAAAAAAAAAAAAAAGATTAAGAATCTCATACAGCTACATACACAGTCTTGGATTGATCCGGAAAAAAAATTGTAATGAGAATACTATCTCTGACGTTTTGGGAATTATTTTTTAGTATTCGATTAATTGGATTATTATTATTATTTTTAGTAAGTTGGTTAACTGAATTAAATAAAGTTTATTTTCCTGCATTTATTTATTTATTTTTTTGCAGGCATTTCCAAAGCAAAAAGAAAAAACTATTAGGTGGCATATGTTAAGAAATAAAAAACAGTTTTATGATAATAAATAAATATATATATTAAAATGTAATTTATGACAAAAAAAAATCTAATTTAGGCTTCGAACAAAGTGAAAACTCGACTAAAACGATTCAGTGAGTCAAATGACTCGATTCACACAAACGACTCAAAAAATTTTAAGCTCAACATATATATATATATATATATATATATATATATATATATATATATATATATATATATATATATATATATATATAAAAATTTATTTACAAATATTTTTTTGCTTGAAATGAGTTTTAGGATTATTACTATTATTTAAATTATTTTGTTCTTTATTTGTTTTAAAAATATATGTTCAAATATTATTTTGAATTATTATTATTAATGAAATTCTATTTTTTTATATATTTAAAAAATATTTTCAAATATTATTTTTGACCAACATTATTAGCATTATTATTAAAATTCTATTTCTTCGATATTAAAAAAAAAAAAAAAACTATTTTCAAATACTATTTTTTGTCTAAAATGATTATTATGAAAGAAAAACTGGACTAAACGATTCAGTGAGTCAAATGACTCGATTCACGCAAACAACTCAAACATTTTTTTAAGCTCAACCGAGTATTTATCGTGTGTCAAAGTCGAGAAATCTTGCTTAAGCTTAAATATACGTCTTGCTATGCGATTTTTCATTTTTCACCAGAGGAAAAGAAACGTTTTAAAACAGTTTTTTCTTTAAAAACAACAACAACTTTGGACTCGGTGTTAAGGAGTCGAGTTCAGGTATATTGTTCAAAGAAGAAAATACTTTTGTTCTATAATAAACACGCTATAAATGATTATTTATTCATTATAAATAGCAAATAATACACGGGTGCAATGTATCTTTTTTCGTAGACTTGATAACTGTTTATTTAAAGTAAAAGAATATCTATCTGAAGGAATATCCGCTAATAAGTAAATAATTCGTGGCATATCGTCAACACCGCAGAAGCCTCGCTAGCAGACTAGCTAACTCTCGTTACACTAAAGTTCACAAGAAAAGTTGCAGTATTAAGAGTTTTTTCTCACTCGAGTGAATATCTATACCCACATAAGACGCTTTAAGTTGTTATATTTCTAAATAAACGGCAATAAAGTGAAGTAAATCCGACATACGCACCAAACGACTCCGGAACCGATTCATCAACTCCGAGCTCCGTCTCTCATCGCCTTCACTGCGCTTCAACCGTCACTTTATTTTCGGCTCGTGCCTCACAGCGGGAATCCGGTTTTATTCCTCTGAGAGAGTAAAAAGCATTTCTGCATCCCGAATTTAAACTCCGACTGCGATTTCTTTTCTTTTTTTTCTCTCTCTCTTTCTTTCTCCCTAACACTCTAGAGCTGCACGGCAGAGAAAAAAGCTCCGAGTCTGTCCGCTCCGGCTTCGCGCTTACGAGTCACGACACATCGGACGCGTTTACGATACTCTCCTGGTTACTATAGCGACGCAGGTTCAAGCTCCTCCCCGAACATACACGCAAACTCGAGAGTGCCCTGCCCACTGACAACCAGGAAATTATTTTTTATCACTTATTAAAATAATAACAGTAATACTACGAATTATATAGCTTTTTTAATTTCTTTATTGTTTTATTTAATTTTGTAAAATATTTTGTTTAATATAAAAAAAACAAAAAACGAAGAAGAAATACTAATTTTATTATTATTATTATTATTATTATTATTATTATTATTATTATTCCTAGTAAAATTATCAGTAGTAATTAATATAATACAGTATTTTATTCTTCCTTTTTTGGCTTTATTTCTTGTATAATGTATTATAATTATTATGCATAAATTAAAAGTATAATAATTCATTATAATTTAAAAGAAATAAGGATGGTGTATAATTACAGTGTAGTAGTCGTAGACTACTTTATTTTGTTTCCTGTTAAATCTTTTTTAAAAAAATAAAAAATAAATAAAATCATTAACAATTTTCATGTATAAATGTCATAATGCTATATCATGTTTTGTACTCTTGTATAAAAAACATTTAAAAATCATTCCCTATTCAAATATTTAAAATATATTTTTTAAAAGTACATTATAGGACATAAATAGTTAAATGAATAACTTTCGATCGTATTTATTATTTCTTTATTCGATATTATTATTGTTCGTTTTATTTTATATACAAACCCGTGATTCTTCTATTTTACCTGGATTGTGCTGCCCTCTAGCGGTCGTTTCCACACACTGCACCAACGTATTAATTCAGAAAGATATTAATTTATAATAATATAATATTATAATATTAATATTAATTCAGCTCTGCACAGATCAGAGATTTTTCTGATTTTAAATTCAACACACAAGTTCAGGACTCGGGTCAGGACAGGTCAGGGATTTGTGCACTGTCATTATTTACTATAAGACAGAATTCTAAAGCTTGGAGGAAGAGAAATGGATTAAACAAAGAAAAAGAAAAGTGTCTGGTTTGTATTTCACATGAAGAGACGCAAGAAGAGAGCTCGAGATCACAGTAATGGAGAACTGAAAATGCCCTTAAGACAAACCACCACTACTACCACCACCACCTCAAACAACAACAACAACAACAACATCTCATACAGCAGTTAAGGCCACGTGAAAGTTACTATTACATTTTGCACACACACACACACACACACACACACACACACACACACACTCACGTCTGCGTCATGATTATAACTTAAAAACAACAACACAGTAAGATCACGTGCAAGAGCTCACGTGCGAGAGCTTTACAACAACAACAACAACAACAAAATAAATCATCTATTTATCTATCCATCCACAAAAACATCTCTACCTCTCTCTCTCTCTCTCTCTCTCTCTCTGACATGAAAACGGTGTAATTCAGCGACACTGAACACCAGAGGGCGCCACAGTCCAATACAGAGTCCGCGCTTAAATTCTGCAATCTGATTGGTTGGAAGCCGTTGCTTCATTTTTAATTCAGCAGCAAGGAAAGGAATGATCGTCTCCATGGTAACAGCTCTTGTTTTTTTTTTTGTTTTTTGTTTTTTTACAAGAACATGTATAATATGGCCTAAGGATAATAATAATAAAGAGTTTTTATTATTATTATTATCCTTTGGTCATGTTATACAAGTTCTCTTACAAAGACTGACATAATGGAAGGAGTCTCCAGTTTCAGAGAGATCTTTTCCCATATAGAGTGTGCTTTCTTTCCTCAAGTTCACTTCAAGTGAGAGAAA
Organism: Hemibagrus wyckioides; assembly: GCF_019097595.1. Lineage (NCBI taxonomy): Eukaryota > Metazoa > Chordata > Actinopteri > Siluriformes > Bagridae > Hemibagrus > Hemibagrus wyckioides. The sequence continues at coordinate 1,617,415 of NC_080716.1, forward strand.
AGAGAAGCCACGACATGATCCAACTTGTTAGCTTACCACCTCAGCTCGAGCCGCATCACGCCACTCCTTCAGCTCGAGCTTTTCCAATGTTCACAGAAATCTATGTGGATGATATGTCCTTCACGACAAATCTTTTGTCTCGCCAGTGTCATCTTCAGTTTTTCAGTCTATCTAGATTCTTGCTGCTATTATATACGTAGGCACATACACAGGCTGTACAGTTCAAACAAGCCATCTCACAAAGTCCTAAAACAAACAGGCAGGCCACCACCTACAGCACTTTTGTGTCCTGTGTGTGTGTGTGTGTGTATGTTTATCATACAGTGACTCAAATGTCTCTTGCCTGAATAGTTGAGTGGGTGGATGAAACCAGCCGGAATGTGAATATTTTTTTTGATGAATGTCGTCCAGCTGGTAGAGTAGAGCTCAGATCCAAAAATTCAAAATAAATAAATAAATAAATTCACTTTTATATATATTTCTTTATACTATTTTATACTAATATTTATAGATAGATAGATTAGTTTTTTTAAAATATATTTTATATTTTTACAGTTTATATATATATATATATATATATATATATATATATATATATATATATAATATAGAAAATATTTCATATATAACAAAAATAATATATAATAAATAAATAAATTATGTATATATATATATATATATATATATATTAACTTATTTATTAATTTATTATATATTATTTTTGTTATATATGAAATATTTTCTGTATTTTTGTTTAAATTCTTTAACATAGTTTAAAATGTATATTTTTTTCCTAAGTTGTGTATATATATATATATATTTAAATATTTTATATTTGACAGTTTATATATTTTTATATATGAAATTTTTTTATATATTGAAGTTTGTTTTATATATTTAAAATTTTTTACAGTTTTTTATATAGTTTAATAGTTATAGATTATTATATATTAGATTTTTAATATATTAAACATTTTATTTTTTACATTTTTTAAATATATTTTTTAATTTTGAAAAATATATTTTATAGTTTTGCATATTAGATAGATAGATAGATAGATAGATAGATAGATAGATAGATAGATAGATAGATAGATAGATATTTTTTAAAATATGTTTTATATTTTTATATGTTTTTTTATATGTTAATTATTTTAGATGTTTACAGTTTTTTTTAATATAATTTAAATTTTTTCCCCCTATAAACTTATATATATTTTTGCCTTCTATCACTGAGACCTCAGTACTTCACTTCAGTCCCTTGTATGTATATGTATATAATTCTAGAATGAATGATAATACACACCCACACACACCCATACACACAACCCTGACCACATCCTGCCACCTGACCACCCATGACCCGTGGCCTGTCCTGAAGGATTTGTTTAGAACAGAAGAAAGACTCTTTCATATTCAGATTCCTGCTCTGGCTCAGCAACATACCATTTCTTCTTACATCATCAGCACATCCAGTTACAATAATAATGACCATTTACTTTAATAATATCTACTGTTAGCTTGGAGTAATGAAGGATTTTCTTGTGTATGTGTATGGAGAGAGAGAGAGAGAGAGAGAGAGAGAGAGACACTATGAGGTCGTGATTCCCATATTTCCCATTGACACTGAAAGATAATCACCTCTCTTCTTCTTCTTACATTTTTTTTTAAATAATTGCATCAAAGATAAAAAACATGAATGAATCCAGTGAGGGAAAAAATGATTTGATCCCCTGCTGATTTTGTACGTTTGCCCACTGACAAAGAAATAATCAGTCTGTAATTTTTAAGTAAATAATTTTCAGATGAGCCTGTACATGTGCTTTCTTTAGCAGGGGGACCTTGCGGGCGCTACTGGATTTCAGTCTTTCACAGCGTAGTGTTACCAATTGTTTTCTTGGTGACTGTGGTCCCAGCTGCCTTGAGATCATTGACACAATCTTCCAGTGTAATTCTGGGCTGATTCCTCACCGTTCTCATGATCATTGAAACTCCATGAGGTGAGATCTTGCATGGAGCCCCAGACCGAGGAAGATTGACAGTCCTTTTGTGTTTCTTCCATTTGGGAATAATCGCACCAACTGTTGTCACCTTCTCACCAAGCTGCTTGGCGATGGTCTTGTAGCTCATTCCAGCCTTGTGTAGGTCTACAATCTTGTCCCTGACATCCATGGACAGCTCTTTGGTCTTGGCCATGATGGAGAGTTTGGAATCTGATTGATTGCTTCCTTCTGTGGACAGATGTCTTTCATACAGTTAAGGAGCTGAGATTAAGAGCACTCCCCGAGAGTGCTCCTACTGTAATCTCAGCTCCTTACCTGTATAAAAGACACCTGGGAGCCAGAAATCTTTCTGACTGATAGGGGATCAAATACTTATTTTACTCATTAAAATGCAAATCAATGTAGAACTTTTCTGAAATGTGTTTTTCTGGATTTTTTTGTTGTTATTCTGTCTCTCACTGTTCAAATACACCGACCATTAAAATTACAGACTGATCATTTCTTTGTCAGTGGGCAAACGTACAAAATCAGCAGGGGATCAAATCATTTTTTCCCTCACTGTATATAGATAAATAAATAAATAAACAAACAAACAAACCCTTAAAGTTGACTCAGTTACTCTATTCACATAATTAATTAATTAATAAATAAATAAATAAATCAATCAATCAATCAATCAATCAATCAATCCTCAAAGCCAACTTAGTTTCTCTATTCATATAATGAATGAATGAATAAATAAATAAATATTTGTGTTAATGTTTATTAATTTTTTTGAGTCTCTCACCCACACTTCCCACATCTGTAGACGTTCCTGTAAATAAACAGCACTCTTTCAGATTTGGAGTTATATAAGTGGGCAGACAATAGACAGTACAATTAGACAGGAGTAGCAATTAGCACAATAAAAAGATAGCGTGTCTTCTTTGTCTTTCTTTTTGTGGTATTGGAATGTTGTCACACAAGCACACATTGTTCTCTTTGCTTTTTTTGTAATGTGCGTGTGTGTGTGTGTGTATAGCATCCACTCCATGAGCATACCTCGTTATTTCAGTGAATTTTTTTTAAGCTCCTGGACACACCTTAAAGATAAGTTCAGTCTTTGTCCATCAGTCAGGAAATGGTAGAATGTTTCACGCAAGTCTGCAAACGTACAATTCATTACAAAAATAAAGGGCAGGTGATGCTGGGAATCAGGTTTGAATGGGTTTTATCATGTGTTTTAATCAGTATTTAAATCTCTCTCTACACGGGTGTGTTCCTCATTTTTCCCTCATTTCCAGTGCCTGACTCGAGTTTCCAGAACTTTCCTGCATTCATATCTATCTATCTATCTATCTATCTATCTATCTATCTATCTATCTATCTATCTATTTCTCTTTCTGTATATATGTATATAGACATATATTTCTGTATATATATATATAGGGTTTCATAGACAGACAGACAGACAGAGATAGATAGATAGATAGATAGATAGATAGATAGATAGATAGATAGATAGATAGATAGATAGACAGACAGACTCGTGGATTCATAGAGGATGGCCCTCTCTCTGGCATATGTTACCCCCCACACTGGGGGGTTCAGAGAATAAGTGGCTCTTGTTACTCCATCTGCCTCTGAGAGATCAAGTTCTGTCTGTCTGTTCATTTGTTACGGAATGACATTTTAAGCTTTAACGCTTCTCTAAGCCACACTATAAGCGTTGAGGAAAAATAAAACAGCGCAAATATTATAACGTGTTAATAATAAGCTGTTAAGATCCTGCAGCATGGAAGCTGGTGTCCACCAACAGAGCCGGTGATATCTACAGCAGCTTTCTGAGAGGTTCTCAATCCTGTGAGAGCTGAAGATACGACTCGATACGAGCCGAACAGCGGGATCCGCAGAGCAACCAGCAGCCCAGAAATCGACAGAATCTGCTTTGGCTTTGAAGAACAACAAAACAGAAGTGTTGGAAAAAGCACCCACCATCATTCAGTGAACACGTCACCATGGCAACAAACTGTTTAATTAGTCTCCGAAACCGGAGACTCCTTCCATAAACACTGACTGTTTCTATCCGTCTTTGCACCCACTGTTAACACTGTTTTTTTTTGCACAAGAGTCGGCGTTATATGTCTTGTCTTCTGCACTTATGTGGTATGTTTAGTTTGTAAAGAATGCACCTATGTAGGAATAGTTTACCTCTATGTTTGTCCGCGTCACCTGTACTTTGTTTTTTGTTCTGTGCAGCACCTCTGGTCCAGGAGGAACGTTGTTTTACTTCACTTTGTACTGCATCAGCTATATATGGATGAAGTGACAATAAAGCTTCTTTGACTTGACTTTGACTGACTTTTATGCCTTATTCTTTATTAAATAACATCACAAATTAATCCCCCCCCCCCCACACACCAGCTTTAGAGCATGTTTGACGTCCAAAGATGGAGCTCTTGGTACAGAAACCAGTTAGAAGGTACATAAACTTTCTTTAAGGATGTTATTCGAAGGTGTTTTCAGTGTCAGTACGTAAATATTTTGTGAAGCTGAATTTATGGGGTGTGTGTGTGTGAGTTTTGCCTGAATCTTTGTACTTTTGTTCAGTAATACCTCAGCACACAAAGCACAAAGTGTACCATTGCAATTCGTGACAAACTGCTGATTGTGTGCACAAGCTCCTGGAAGTTTTGCCTAAAATCACTTTTGCCAAGTATAACCCTGTTGGGAATTCCTGGAGTTTTCCCAGCGTGCGCCGACTGAAAGACGTCCATTGACGTCGGATACCGTCCCCGATCCGGTGCCGTCGCTCCGGCTGGATCGATCCCACCTTTAACTTTTACCTTTAAGATGCACATCTTTCTCGACATTCCACTAAATATCAGACCAGATTCTTTATCAGGCAGCAGGGGAGGGGTAGAGTCGGGGTTGGTGGTAAGGGCGGTGTTTGCGAAACGACTCGTTTTTTTTTTTTCGACAATGAAACATACTGAAACATAGAGATACTGTTTCAGAAATATCTCACTGCCATGGAACGTTACGGAATAAATCAGATGGAATTCGGCATTCGGGTCTGTCTGGAAACCTGTTTCCGTTCCTGAACCAGAAAATCGCAAGTGGAAAGATTTAAAAAATAAATGTTGTTGGATGTGAAAGTTTCTCCACAAAGATCAGGGTTGCCAAGATTGTGATAAATCTGTAAACATTGCTACAAATATATGCAGAGGAACATGGAATGGAAAGTGTGACCGTGTAGAGGAAAAAGGATTTCTGAGGAAACCTTGGACAAACAGAATTTAACCTTCTAGAAGCAAATGTGTATTGTTCTATAGGTATGTCCTTTCCACTTCAGCGAACGCCGTATTTGCATTCGATTTGACTCTAGTGTTAGCTAGAGAGGTTAAAATGCTACATCGACTCTAAACTATACTCATCAAACACGTCACTCTCTGTTTACTTTTCCGCTTTACAAAACTACATATCAACGCTTTCCATCTCCTTTGTTGTCTTATTGTGTTCGCCTGCATTATGTTAACCCTTTGATTCATTATCTACTTGTATCCTTCTAGCGATCTTTTGTGTGGTTGTTGTTATAGTAATCGTCCGAACCTCAGATTTAGAATGCAGCGTCTCGGTGTACTTCCTTGGTTTTAGCCAATCACCTGTTTCCTGTTAAGAGACACGTGAGGACTGAGAAAATTCTGACATTTTTTCCCAGGAAATTCAACTTTCTTGTATATCTTGTTCCAAACCCATGAATTAATTAATGAATTATCAAGATGTTTTAATTTTAACTCACACACACACACACACACATGCTCTGATTTATAGCGAAGTGTTCAAGAGAGACAGAGAGACAGAGGAAAAGAAGAGATGGCAGGAAGCCAATGCAGTTGCCAAGGCTTCGCTCTGAGAGCCATCAGGTCCCCATTTGAGGTCCCTCTGTGTCCACTTAACATCCTCCCTGAATACTGTGTCCCTATTTAGCGCTGCCTCTATTCCTACTATTTTCCTGACATACTTCAGTACTTTTGTGAATCCTGCAAGCCGGAGTGTCCCTGAGGAGTAAACCTAATCTCGCCACTTTTCTCTAGTTACTGCAGTCAGATAGCCGACGGTGTCACGCTAAAGAGCTGCTGAGACACAACTTTCCTCATTTTGGTCAATGCAAACAGACAAAACAAGATTTTTTTTTGGCTTTCATTACAACCAAACAAGGCACTTCATATGTCATTAAGATCTCTTTTTGTTCATTTCCTAACCATAACCAGTAATAAATTCAGATTATTTGCTGCGATACAGACATTAGAAACGGATCCCGAATCCCGCAAAGCCGTATGAGAATCTGAAAGATTCTGTAAAAAATATTCCCTGCTTCGGTAAATATTTATAATCGGAAGGCATAGAGTCAATACGGTGAATTTCCCACAAGCCCAGTACATTTCCACTGGAAAGCCCAGTACATTTCCAGTGCATTTCCAAAAAAGCTTGGGGCATCACAGACATTAGTGTGAAATAAATCATCTGTTTGGATTGAAAGAAATGGAAAGTAGAAAGCTGTGCTTGTTAGAAAGCAAGTTTATATCTAGGCACAGCTTTAAAGGGTAAATTAGACATTCATTTTTTGGTCTTTTTGGTCAACACCATCTTTGGTCAGTTTCAGACCTTAGGTAAAGTTAATAAACTCTTGCTCAGGTCCTTCGCCTCCCACAACGTGCGAACGTGTAAATATCCCAAAACGGACATGGCATGACGGCAGTAGTCCTCCACTTGGCGTATCTGATGGAGGTTGAGCACAGTTCTCCACGTGCTAGCGGCCACGGTGGCATTCCTAGATGAAACCTGGAAAGGTCTGGCAGAGTTATTGTGGCCACTAGTCATGTTCACGACGAAAGCTTCCATGTCGCGGCTAGCTGTCAGGTTTACAAACTGGTAAACACGCTTTAAGGTCCTGACCGGGTTTTCCACCAAGTCCTCGTATCGCACCATCATGTATTTCCCCTTGAGCCAGCTAGGACTGCTTAGGACCGTTTTCAAAGTCTTGGACATGTGCTCACAAATCACCTCCATGGCTCCGATGGCATGGTAGTCTGAAACATCTTTCCTGCTGGCTTTATGGTTCGGGTCAGCCATCGGCACGCGCCGCATCTTCGGGTTCCTGCTCCGGATTACTTGCAGGTTCTCCCGAATCAGGCCGTGCTTAGATCGAATTCTGGAGTTAGCCATGGCTCGTGGGTCCCGCACCAAGTGTACCACTTTTAGATTGAGTGAGCGGTCCTCCAACAAAGGAGCCAGGACGTTTATATCTAAAATCCGTACTCCTTTAATGACGATGGTGTCATATTTCAGGCACTGCTCCTCCAGGGCTTGCAGGCTCTGAAGCGGACACTTCTTACACACTTTTTCGTCCACCATTCCCACGACATCCTTTCTATAGAACGAGCAAAGCGGATAAGAGCAGATGACTTTATTAAACGGGGCGCCGAAGACTTCTAGAGTGGTTATATTCTTCCCAGCTTGAGTGTTGTACAACTGGAAAACGGAGAAATCACACCTGTACAGAGCACTTAGCATGTCCCTCTCTGCTCCCTGGAGTGATAACGCGTCTCCAGGGTAGAGTTTCTGCCAAATGTGCCACATCGGTTCGTACAAAAAGAACACTCCGGGGTTTTGGTTGAAAAGCTCGCCGAAGAAGGACGAGCCCGAGCGCCATGTGGTTAAGACGTACACCAGCTGGCGCTTCCTCATCTGTGGCGCCTTGTAGAGGACATGAAAGTATGGTCTGTTCTGGAAGTTCACGTCATCGTTCACCTGGAGACCACATGGCTGCGACTCTTTGGCCCATTTGTAGTTAGCCAGGTTCAGCATGGTCAGCGCTACGAGCACAAAGTAGGCAAGGAACACCACGATCTTCTTCCGACGAAGCACTTTGATGACCAAGCCAGGGTTGGCGATGATCCTGGTCTGGCTCCTGCAGTACGTTCTGGGCTTCTTTCCGAACGTTTTCTCCCATGATGGTTTAAGAAGATATGGCTTATTTTTCATTTAGGAAAGAGTGCTATTACAAGTCGATGTTAGTAGAGGCAGAAGTGTTGTCTTCGTGCGCGGATGATGAGGATGAGGATGAGTCCGAACAGGGCCCATTCGATAAATATCAATTAGGTTGTACTGTGCTCCAACCTGGACAAGCTGAACTTGTATGAATAGAGACTCAAATATAATAATAATAATAATAATAATAATAATACTGCTAAAGATGAAGCCAAGTCAAATCTGCAGTCTTTGCTTACCACGCAGCATCACTGAGGATTTTTCTCTACCTCACGTTGCAGTAGTGGGTTAATAAAAAGCAAACCCGTTGTTAAAATGACGACGTATCCACGCATTATAAGTCCAAATGAAAATTCCTGGGGAAAACACTGTATATAAGAATATAAGGTTTCCAGGATGCATAACGAGCCGATCGTGAAGAAGAAGTAGAAGAAGCGACTCCTCTCTCTAAGCTCCTGTTTACTACTCCAACACGAGCTGGGAGAATTCAATCAGATCTCAGAGTCCCGCCTTCTCTGCGCGGCGATTGGTGGAGGAGAAGCGGGAGGAACGCGATGTGATTGGGCGAAATACACGCGCGTCAAAACGACATCGGGAGAAAATGCGGAAAAGCGGTGATCAATAAATAACTGTTCGACTGTCTGTTTATTGTACTTCATAAATAAAGAGGGGAAAAAAAAAACATTTCTCGATATATCTACGATTTATGATTCATCTTATGCTTTATCAGACAAAATATAAATGTACCTGATTAAGAAGGAAAAAAATAAATCAGAAAAATAAATTCATTAAGAAATGTATTAAAATGGACCTACATTTATTATAATATGCACACTTCTGGACATTCACAAAAAAATAAAATCTGTATAGTATAGTAATATACTATACAGTACAGTACAGTACAGTAATATACTGTACAGTATAGTAAAATCTATATAGTAATATTATAGCAGCTATAAGCAGTCATTCCCTCAGCAGCTTTGTTTTTGTTTTTAGGTTATCAGATAACCACAAAGAAGCATAAGCTCTCTCATCTCTTAAGACTTTCCCACGATGGAAAACTAGAGACACCAGTCTGACAACTCGGATTCACGTTAACGCTGAAAGCTGAGACATGACTGATACTAGATAATGATGATGATGATGATGATGATGATAATAATAATAATAATAATAATAATAATAATAATAATATCAACAACAACATTAATAATAATAATCCCAAAAAAGTAAAATGGAAAAAAAAAATGAACAGGTGAACTTCTGTGAGAAAGTACAGATAAATACACGGTTGTGACTGAAATACACACAATGTGCATTCATACGAACGCAGATAAAGTGTCACGTGACCAGGACATCCAGTGACAAGGACAAGCTACTACAGATACCCCAGTCAGATACCACAGTCCGTGATATCTGGGAAATTGCAGCTGGATGGTGATTTCTTTTGGAATTCTGCATTGTTTATCTAGTACAGGAGCGCCATCTTCTGGCAGTCTACACACAGAAAGAGAGAGAGAGAGAGAGAGAGAGAGAGAGAGAGAGAACTGTATATTTAGGTACAGAGTCATAACTAACATGACACACCCCTTTACGAGACAATTTCTTTTCTTTTTTCCTCCACCATCTTTTGCCTCATGAATAGAAACATGAATCTGACTGTGTGTAGCTGATTAGGGGGAACTCAGGGGTGTATTAGCCTGGAGAGAAGCCATGAGGCAGATGTGTGTGTGTGTGTGTGTATATGTGTGTGTCTGTGTGTGTGTGTCTGTGTATAACCTCCCCGATGTCCAAATTTTCACAGCAGTTCTCTTTCTATATTGTTTATTTTTCAGTTCTCTGTCCTGATAGAGAACAATATGTACACTACAGCTGTTTCTTGACACGTCCTGGTGCGGATTATTATCCTGGACGATGGACGCTGATCTTTGACCTGGATACCTCTGGAGAAGATGGTAGTTTTTCCTGGGTAGGAGATCCAGATGCACCGTGGCAGGTGAACTCTGAGTCAGCTAATAAAGTAGCATTGTGTCTCACAAATAACAATTATTTAACAATTGTTTTTGGACAATTCTTCATTAATATGAAGGTAGGTGGCATAATAATGGATATTAATGGTAGTACATGTCACAGCCAGTAGAGGGCTGCAGTGTCACAAGCAGCCTCATACAGTATACACTGAACATTAAAACCACTGACATGGTGAAGTGAATAAAATTGATAATCTTGTTACCATGGTACCTGTTAAGGTTTAGGATATATTAGGCAGCTAGTGAACAGACTTCAGATCTTGAAAGCATGATCCATAGGCAGACATATGGATCTGAGTGACTTTGACGAGGACCACATGGCTGGGTCAGAGCATCTCCAAAACTTCAGGTCTTGTGTGGTGTTCCCAGATTATGGACAATCTTTGACCTGGAGGACTCTGGAGAATCTGGTGCTTTTGTCTGTGCAACACAAATAACACACTTTAACAAACGATTTTTTACTAATATAAAGAAAGGTAGTATGGATAGAAATGGTAATTTGTATCTCAGCCAGCAGAGGGCTCCAGCTTTAAATACAACCTTATAAACAAATCGGCTTACTTTAACGCCTTCCATCCATCCAATTTCTCAATCACTTATCCTAGGTAGGGTCACAGGTATCCTGAAGCCTATCCCAGTGGACTCCAGGTACAAGGTGGGATGCCAACCCATCACAGCCTATCCCATATAAATATGCTGGCAAACTCGAGCCCAGTTAATACAAAGAGAAAGAAATTCCAGGAACACACACAGTGATATAGTCCTATAGGCCTACTATTGTATACCATGTATACCTTCTCTTATATACCATGTATACCTTCTCTTGTATACCCAATTTATCCTATAGGTTTCTATTTCTTTGCACTAAGCCCGTTGATTCAACACAAGCTTTTTCACATTGTTACATGACAAGGAAGCTCTGTTCTTCTGCACAATACACCCAGACAGTGAACACAACCTCTGACATGAAGCTGGCGTGGCAGGTGTCACCAAGTACTCGTATGCAAGGCAGCTTTGTGCCCCTTCATGTTTGGACCACTGCTGATGGGGATAGTTCTCTATGCTGACAGCAGCCTCTCCTTTGTAACCTTGCAACCATGAGATCTGCTTTGTTCTTCAGTGGTTCAGACTTTGGTGGTTGCTCTGGTTGTACAGGCTTCCCTTCCCTGAGCAAGGCCCTGATAGAACCCCACACCTCAGGTCCTTAAACATAGGTTGATGTTCTGTGGCAATCCTTTTCTTGCCTGCTTATACCTCATGTCTGTTGCAAGGTTTTGCATGAATTTGACTTGAATTTGATGTAGGCTGGGTCATGCTTACTGGTCTGCATCACCCATGTTAGTTGCCACAAATTGGGAGTTCCATTAAAGACAAAACAAACTTTTCTCCTCCAAGGGGGTCTGTTAAGTACCTGGTATAATAAGCATTCAGTTAAGGACTTTCATTTGCCAAGGCACCACTGTTGGGCCCTTGAGCAAAGCTCTCAACCTTCTCATGTATCATGGCTGACTCTACACTATGACCTAACAAACTGGAAATGCAAAGAAATATGCAAAGAAAGGAAATTCACTGTGCTGTAATGTATGTCTATGTATATAAAGGCTTCTTCTTCTAAAGGCTGAGTGGTATTGAACATCAGCAACAGGAACACAATAAAATATAGTCCTTCACACTGAACAATAACCCTGACTCTAGACGTAGAAAGCACAACTGAGTTGTGTTCATGGATCATGTAGACCTGTGGGATGTCCTGAACAAACAAGTCTGATCCATGGAGTCTCCACCTCACAACTTGGAAACGTTTTGGTGCCAGATCCCCCAGCACACCTTCAGAGGATTTCTGGAGTCCATGCCTCGATGCATCACCACTGTTTTGGGGGCACATATACAGCTTCTAAAGCTAGCTAGCTAAAACCAGATCTTAGCTTTGTACTAGCTGTGTTAACGAAGTAGGCTACTTCCAACAGGAAATAACATGACACTGTTTAGATTTGAGTTGTTTCATTTTGTCATTTTACATTACCTAATTTCCAATTTGCATACAATTAATAAAATCTCAGTTCAAATGTTGTTTGCTAGACTGTTGCTTTGCCCTGTGGTCAATCAGCATCTGTATGTTTTGTGCACATCTATATGCAATGCTAGCATTACATGCACAAGCTAGTCGGTTACTCTCATAAGTGTGAGGGGGATTTTGTTTTAAAAGGTGTTTCTAGACCTATAAATATCAAATGATTTTAAAGACACGTTCCAAAGTTTTGTAGTCTTGTAATGTAGTTAATATTGTTGTGTAGTGAGTTCAGGTAGTTCTCCTTCATTTGCATTTCCTATTGTGGAAATGAGTTCAGCTCCCATTCAAAGCAGCGCTGCTCAGACCTACTGCTTTTCCCTAAAAGGCAACAGATGGGCTTTGCCTTTGCTATGTGGAGTTGGTAAACAAAGTCATTATTTTCAATTCAAATGTGTCCCATCTTGACAGCAGCTAGGAGCTTTGAAAACTTTCAACAAGTTACGAGTCTAATGTTGCCCCATTTTGGATAGGTGGCCGTCTAGGGTGGAATGTTCCAAAGAAGTTCACTGTTTTTTTGTTTGTTTTTCCCATCACTTGTGAGGAAAGGTTGCATTCAAAAGCAGCTGAAGTGCACCATTTTGCTCTTTTATGCCTGGCAAAGTTTAAAAAGTCTGTCAGTAATTGCCTAGAGTTGCCAACCGCTTAAGTAAGCTGTTCAAGGAAAATAATGATAAACAGGGTGGTGCGATGCAAAGCTATTATAAAGACCCTGAAGTGACACCCTGAAGCTGGAAATACTGTCAAAGCTGCTCTTATAGAAAAGAAATCCAAACATTCTGGCCAATCAGGATCGTGTATACAAATATAGTGTTTCGAGTCTTCTTGTGGAAGCTATCGATCAAAAGTGATTAATCGGAAAGTAATGGATAAATCGAGGGAGGCCATGCCTCACCAGCAAGAAGGTCCTGCCTCTGCTTGGTAATTGATACTACATTCAGAACGATCAATAATGCAGGTGGTGGAAATGCGAAGCCCCCGTGACGGCCTCTTAAAGAAGTCAACATGGCCTGGTGTCTGGTGTCCCTGCATCTCGGTTCCAATTTCTTTCCTTTGCGGCACGTTTAGGAGGAACATCAACTTTGCTCGTGTAGAGAAGTCTATCATGGAATTCTCAAGATAACCAAACAGGAAGTGGGTTGACTTCCTAAAGTCTGATGCCTCAGCTGGTTTGGTAAGCATTACATCACTGTACTAGCCGTTCAGTTCAGTTGCCTTTTTATTTTCTACCCTGATCCCTGAAACTCTAACGGGTTGGAATTAGCCTGCCTTTTAAGACAGCATTGTGATAATTGTGATACATGATTAGACTGGATATATTTAACATAACATGTTCTAGCAACTGCAAAACTGTTACAGGCATCGACATATGGAACTCACATGTTGTTCTACTCTTCCGAACACATGTCCATTCAGAAGTCTTCTGTGTCTCCTACAGATATTGGTTACGTGGCAGCAAGTAACATTATGCATCAAGACACACACTTAACATAAAGTGTCTCTTTTGTCCCACCAGTGTTGAAAGTGTTCTATGTCTCTCAGTGCACTGGACTGCATATGAATTTTTTTTCCCTCAAGTACATGTTTTGAATGTGAGCACATGTTTTACATGTCAAATGCACATGGAAGAGGCCACTTAAAAGAAAAAAGAAAAAAACACCACCATTGTCGAAAGATGAATGAAATTCAATTCAATTTGATTTGGTGTCAGATCTGTAAAGTTGGTCTAACTTGCAGCATACATGTCCTTCCTGTACACAATACCTACCTTCAACTAACTCTATGTACAGGAACCCAACATAAATGTAATGTATTGGGCCACCATGATCTATCAGAACATCCTCAATGTAAAAGATATGTCATGACCTCATCACAGCACAAATATGACCACTGCCTCCATTCGCAGTTAATCCCATTGCATACTCAAATGTAGCGTTTGTCATTTTGGAAATCATTTACATTTCATTGATTTACATTCACAGCATTTGGTAGCTGCTTATGCTTTGAAGTCTGTGTCCAGAAAAACACATCCTTGTGTCTGTACAATTGGTAAAGGCAACAAAACTAATAACCAGAGACTCGTATTTCTGAATATTCAGCAGTGTGGAAGCGTCCTTTTTCCGTTCGACTACTACACTGGGGACACTGGTTGGTCTGGAGTGTCTCTGCGTCACTGCCTTGTTTAAAACAACACTACTTATGCACACACCTGCCAGCTGGACTATTGCCAAACACACATAGGCTTTTGTGTGTTTCTTTATATGCACAATAACTATTAAATATTGCTGTTGCAGAGTGGGATATCCAGGCATCACAAGAGAACAATATAGGGATTAAGGATGCCTCAGTGATATATGAAAGGCAAAATGAACGGGTCCTGATATTTTTACACCCTCAGCTATTTATTCAGATTTAAAAGCTCTTGCTGACTCATCAGTGCGTTTAAAAGTTAACTTTGAAGCAGACACGGTGAGAGACGCCTCACCCCAAACACAGTTCATTAAGGCCGAAGGTCTCCACCCCTTTCCTACTACTGTCGCATCCACTGTAAGGTAGGCACTCATCTATTTTCTCACAGTAGCCTGGCTCTAGAGCAGCAGTCGAACCTAAGCCAGAGGTACATTTGTGTTCAGAGTTTTGGTTTCATGATTGGACAATCTAATTCCTTCTCTTTGGGTTCTTTAAACCTATTCTGCTTTGGCTCTGAGATCAAGTTTCAGTTTCAGGAATAAGTCTCAGTCACGCTTGTGTTCTTTTCTCCAGGACACTTGTACGTTGAGAGAGGCTGTGGAGCTGGCAGCATGGAGGACAACATGACACAGATCTCTCGAGAAGACCTGGAGGACCTCAGGGTGGCCTTCAACAAAATTGGTCAGTAAATTAAGCTTCCAAATAGAATTTTGCTATCACCTATATTGTGTGTTTTAGACTTTGATGCATGACATGATGAAGATGATTAGATGTACTGTCTATACATGACTGGGTCATATTTACTGTTTAATATTAAGTAGAGAAAAATGTTCTTAACAACAAATATTATGTAGAAATGCCTTAGTATTCAAGCCCAAGCAGACCTTTCCTACGGAGAACAGCATTTGTGTAACAAATTGGCAAATGAAAACAAAACCTCTGTCAAGACTGATTTGCTTCCCTCACTCCCTCTCCACAGACATTGACAACAGCGGCTATGTCAACGATTTCGAGCTGCAGGAGCTTTTTCGGGAGGCCAGTCTCTACATTCCAGGGTACAAGGTGCGAGAGATTGCTGAGAGGTTCATCGCAGGTGACACCAACAAAGATGAGAAGATAAGCTTTGAAGAGTTTGTTGTGGTACGAATAATCTATCTATCTATCGTCATCCATTTACAAAATTAGCTGCTATACACTCAAATGTTTAGATGCCTCCAGTTCTGGAGAAATGGGGTCAATATTAGTCTCAAGACATAACCATCCTTCCCTGATGGATCTTAACACGACCTAGTACTTTACCCTAGTGTGTGATCACATCATTTCCTATTTGATTCTACAGATATACCAAGATTTAAAAAGTAAAGAGATCAGAGAAACCTTTCGCAAGACCATTTCCAAGAAAGATGGGATCTGCTCATTTGGAGGAACATCTGGAAGCTCCACTGACGGAACTCAGCACTCGTATTCTGGTAAGTTGAAATCGGACAAAAAGCATGCACAGAATAACCTCAGTATAAACAGGTAAAATGGTGGATCAAGTGCTATTTTAATAATCTGCTCAATAATGAGGGTGGAAGCCATTGAATTTGTAGTTATGCATTATCCAGAGTGAATTCAGGGTTAAGGGCCTTGCTCAGGAGCCCAGCAGTGGCAGCTTGACTGTCCTGGGATTTAAACTCATAACCTTCTAATCAGGAGTCAGTTAACCACTAAGCTACTACATCCCCTTTGACAGCTAAAGAATAAATGGTCCTTATTTTCTAGCCCTGTATTCTTTTGGGGGATGGAGAGGCTTAAGATGGTGGTTTAGATACTACTGAAAAGGTTCTACTCAAAAAACCCTGACCTTCACCCAGATGTTCTGATAATCTGAACACAAAGCCCAGAAGGGCATCTTAAGCAACCCTAAATAAGCAGAACGTTGCCAGCATAAACATTTACCTAACTTTTGAACTTAAGACACTGGATTTTAATATGACCCTTTGTTCTTTGGCACACTGAATTTGATTACTATTGATGCAATTGGATGTGTAGTGCACTTGAGTTGTTCTGTAGCTCCTGCTGAAACCTGAGCGAGAGCGCCATCTCGTTAAGAGAGATTAGTTCATGAATGATGTCATTTTATGGCCCTTGGCTGTGCACAATTCCCACTGGTAATCTTAGTCTGCAGCTTCTATTGCTTATGCCTTATCTGTAAAATTTGCCACTAGATGAAGAGAAAGTGGCTTTTGTGAACTGGATCAATAAGGCCTTGGCAAACGACCCGGACTGCCAACATATCATCCCCATGGACCCGAACACCGACAGTCTGTTCACATCAGTGAAGGATGGAATACTCCTCTGGTAAAATAATACCACAGTTCTTTCGTTAATTCTTCATACCAATGTGTTAAACTCGTTTAAGATGACAGGGCACATAATACCTTATCTAGTGGGCCAAACCACAAAATTTATCTGAGTTGATAAAAACTGTAAATTGTAGCTTGATTGCTATTTATCCTAATACTTTGTATTGTTTATTGATTCATTTGCAGCAAAATGGTCAACCACTCTCAAAAGGAAACGATCGATGAAAGGGTCATCAACACGAAAAAACGCTCGATGTTTAACATGACTGTAAGCACTTACTCTCCTTATGTAAAAAAGATTATTGGGAACAAAAAAAGCTGAATAATGTACATCGATGTGCATAGTTTTATGACCCCTAACTACCCAAACTTTACCCTTTCTGGCCTCATCAATAGTGTTAGCATGAAACACCAGTACAAAAACGAAACATAACCACTACAAATAATCGTTGTCACCATTTGATCATTTTAACTGCTTACTCAGATCTTTGTAAGCAACTAATTTTATGTCGATGGACCTTCATAAATCTTTATAAAATACCCCTGCAATAGCGCCTGGTGCCTTGTTGTTGTTGCGTCTAAACCATACATGATCTACAGCCTGTTCAGCAGGCATGAATATCGCTGTTTCTGTGCCTAGAGATGTATTTGGCCTGCTTCCCAGGACCTGCAGAGTTGTAATATTGCAGTTTTACTGTAAAGCTTTTGAGTTATGAAGGAGGACAGGATGACGGATTGTTGAATTCCAATCCGAGGTATTTGTAGTCAGCGCTCAGTGTAAATGTGCCAGCAAGCAAATTTACCCGGAAAATGAAGATGTCCCCAAATCCCTGCCAGAGCCTTTCGGGTCTGCAAATATTGCTGTTCAACAGGTGACAGAGTCGTGCTGACATACGCAAGTGCATCCAGCTTTCCATCTGAGTCACTTTGTGCCAGTACAGCAGCGAGCAGCAAGGCATACTGGGCTCGCGTCCAAAATGGTCTCTCTGTGCTTGGCTGGGTCAAAATAAGACACAGCCATATTGCTGCTATCAAATCCAGCTTTATGTGCTAAAGGCCAGTCAACACTTCCTTATTTTATGAGCTTTTGATTTTTGCTGTATTAAAGTGGCTAGGTGAAGGGGGCATGGTCAGGCTGACCTCAGGGCGGCTCTGAAGCCTCTGATTTGATCAGAATCAGCAAAGATGCCATGTTTAGATCAAAAATGTCCTGCTTTGTCAGATTTCGCTTTACAAATATAAAATGACGTATGCCAAGAGAGGAGCTATGCATTAGATGGTTGTGTGATGAAAACGTCCCAAGGTTTTGGGGCGTTACAGAAGAAGTAGGTCAAACACAAAATCTGTACTTGCACACGAAGCTCCACATGGCATCTTTCACACCTTTTGTTCACTGGAGCCTGCTGCTTTACGGACACGTGACTCCTTCTCAGGACAAGTGATTTCCATATGGAAATGGACTGGACAAAGTGCTTTAAGTGCAAGTTACGTGTGTGTCTGGCTTCATTTCTTAATCTGCAAGTGGTTTGTGATGTAATAAAAAGACATCTTTTGGATTTACCATTCCTTATTACACCATTTCTCATACAAGGCTTACAATAATCAATGCATTTTTTTTTATCCACAGAAAGACAAACCCATCTGTCTTTCTTGTCTTCTAGGAGAATCTGATACTTGCCCTGAACTCCGCCTCGGCCATCGGCTGCATGGTGGTCAACATTGATGCTCAGGACATGATCGCTGGAACTCCTCACCTGGTGCTTGGGCTCCTGTGGCAGATCATTAAGATCGGCCTGTTCGCCAACATCGAGATCTCGAGCAATGACGGTCAGACGCACAGCTGTGTGCAGTTACCGTGGTTACGGTGACATTCATCTAGTTTGAAACTGACTACGCTTTATAGGGGAAATTTTTATTTCATTGGTCTCAGTGCTAGTAACTGACTGTGCGTTTGTCTTGACTGTGCAGCTCTGATTGCTCTGCTCGGCGAGGGTGAGGACTTGGACCAGCTGATGTCCCTGTCCCCTGAGGAGCTGTTGCTACGCTGGGTGAACTATCACCTCAAAGCTGCTGAATTGAATCCAATCAAAAACTTCAGCGACGACATCAAGGTAGCATGGAAGCAATAATAGCAATGCATTAATCCCAGCTTTAATATCCAGGTACATGATCAGCACTCTGAAACTCATTTCTTTTGCAGGACTCCAAGGCCTACTTTCACTTGCTGAACGAGATCGCTCCTAGTGGAGATGACGACCAGATACCGGTCATCATCGACATGTCTGGCTTAAATGTGAGCGTAGTCTTTCCTGAATCTGAATGAGTTTCAGGGCTGCATGAAAGGAGGAGAGGGAGAGAGAAGGATCATGCAAGGACAAACTACAGTATTTAAACTATAAAAAGGTTCAAAGTTAAGCACAGTTAACAAGAGATCCATAAAACTTGGCAGCCAAGTAATGAAGACGCACTACTTCCCCTTACGTTATTCACACTCGGGTCAAGTGCATAAACTATGTGCAAGTTTTCTCCAAAGTTTAAGATGCTTTTTTCCCCCCAACTCATGAACCAAAGCAATGAGAAATGAGAAAATGTATCCAAACAGAATGGCTCACTGAGCTAGCTGCCCTCCTCTACCAACAATAGACTGTGGGCCTTTACTGAATAAACCTATTTGTATTTAGCTTGATAAATGAGTCTCACAAAGCGGCTTTGCAAAATTCAGATGTAGATTTAGATCCCTAATGAACAAGCCAGTGGTGAGGGAAAAACTTCAGAGAAAGCGTAAGAGGAAGGGATGAACTGGTATAGGACTGTATTTATGGTTGCAGGAACCCGATGATCTGAAGAGAGCAGAGCTTATGCTGAAGCAGGCGGCTCGAATCGACTGCCGGCAGTTTGTCTCACCTCAAGACGTGGTGGCGGGGAATCAAAAGCTCAACTTAGCTTTCGTGGCCAACTTGTTCAACATGTACCCGGCCCTGAAAAAGCCTGCCGACAACACCATTGACCTCACCACGATCGAGGGTGAGTCGCAGTATGCTGAAGCTAATCACTACACATGGTTAACAATGGCTGGCCAGACTGACCTTTTTTACTCTTGATTATTAACACCAACCAAAAGTGAATAAAATGTTCATATTGTTTTTTATCTTACTGAATAGTTTGGTTATTGGTTGATGAGACAGACAGAGTAACTCCTGAGGCACAGTTTTTGGTTAATAGGAAGTGGTATCTTGGCAGTTTTTCCTTGAAAATAACACATTTGTACAAGAGGCCATGCCTTCATTCTTTCAATTGTCTTAACAGTTACTTAGGCCACACCCCCTTCATTGAGACTGACAGTTATATAGGCCACGCCTCCTTCATTGCAAATGACAGTCATATAGGCCATGCCTCCTTTACTGAAAGTGACAGTTATATAGGCCAGCCCTACTTCCATGAGACTGACAATCACATAGGCCACGCCTCCTTCATTGCAAATGACAGTCATATAGGCCATGCCTCCTTTACTGAAAGTGACAATTATATAGGCCAGCCCTACTTCAATGAGACTGACAATCACATAGGCCACGCCTCCTTCATTGCGTCTGACAGTCACCGAGGCCGCACTTCCTTCACTGATACTGACAGCTATATAAGCTATGCCACCTTTCCTGTAGCAATGAGCTGAATTTTATTGTTAATCTATATCAAGATGCCTTGATATTACTTGGTATCCCCTGACACAGACTGTCTATATTAGTTTTACGACAGGCCAAAGGTCCACTCTATAATTTGTGCTTCTTTAAATGGGTTGAATATAACATCATTATGTATTTCTATCTAGATGCAGACAGGGAAAAGACAATATGATACTTCTTTGTGACTCAGTTTATTGGTGGATTGCTGGTCTATGTTTAAGCTAAGCATAGGATGTGCCAGGAAACTCTTTCAGCACGTTTCAACACAGGAGATTCAGTCAGTAAGCAAAACCAATGAATGTGAAAAGGATTCATGTTCTCAGCAGGGAATAAAGGCCCAGTGTATAAAAGTTTAAATGAAGTATTTTAATTATCGGTGTTAAAAACAGTGATTCCCTGAACCTGAGATCTTGCACTGCATAAACTGTAAAACACTGTCTGAATAACTTCTACAGGAGAATCCAGAGAGGACAAAACCTTCAGAAATTGGATGAACTCCCTGGGGATAAGTCCAAGAGTCAATCACTTATACAGGTAAGGCAATGTTTATGGCAATTCCTCCAGGATAATTAGTCAGCACTTTAGCATTTCTTTACCACCTTTGTGTTTATTTTCCAGTGACCTGACGGATGGCATGGTTATTCTCCAGCTGTACGAGAAAATCCAGGTCCCCGTGGACTGGAAGAAAGTGAACCGTCCTCCGTATCCTGCCTTTGCTGGCAAAATGAAAAAAGTTAGTAGGAGTTATACAGCATGAAAGGTTTTTGCTTTAAAATTGTAGTCTAACCGTAGTCATAAATCTGCTCCAGGGATGCTGTATCATGGCTGACCCAGCACTCTGACCTCTTTCTTACTTCCTAACAAGCTATAAGCTAAAAAAAAAGCTGTTCTATTAGTTTCTGCCCAGTATAGTATATCACACAATCACATGCCAATGTATTCATTTATGTATACGTTGTTTCCCAAGAGCATGACAGACCTGTTAAAAAATTCCAAACGTCATTTGTATTCATTGTGATTTATGTATGAAGTGCTGCATTATTGATGTCGTTCTAATAAAGTAAATCTGTGCAAATTTCCAGCTGGAGAACTGTAACTACGCCGTGGAGTTGGGCAAAAAGGAGGCACAGTTCTCACTGGTGGGCATTGGAGGTGACAACATCAATGAGGGCAGCCCCAAGCACATGCTGTCACTGGTTTGGCAACTAATGAGAAGGTACATCACTCATACTGGAACTGTTAAATGAGAGAAGTATAAACAGATATAGAACTTTGAGCTGATTTTATATTCTTGGTTTTTTTTTAGAAATGTAACACTCACTTGTGTTGTTTACGTTCTCAAAAAATTAGCAACAGTGGCAGCATGTACAACATACACAATTCTTTCCTTATTCAATTCCTGCTTTTAGAATCCTGTATTCGCTAGTGTTGTGAGCTGCCAAGGTTGCTAATCTAATGATATATGTGATATGGCTGCATGTGGAGGTGATTAATTTGGACAGAGAAATAATTGTATTCCATATCTCACTTGTGCTACATGCAGGTACACCCTGAAAGTCCTATCTGACATCGGTGATGGGGAAAAAATCAACGACCAAGTCATAGTCGACTGGGTGAATACCTCGCTGCAAAATGGACAAAAGCAATCGACTATCAGCAACTTTAAAGTAAGAGGTTATATAACTATTCAACACATCTACTTTTCAAAGGTCTGGATGTCATTTGTTCCACCAGTCTGTTCTCCTGTTAGATTTTAGGATATTAAGGTTTTTCCTGATGAACAAACCAAAGAACCCTTTAAGGAGGTGGATGGAATCTGGCAAAGTAGAAATGCATATTTGGATTGATTAATTTGGTGGATGATTCAGAGCATATTTGGATTGATTAATTTGGTGGATGATTCAGAGCATATTTGGATTGATTAATTTGGTGGATGATTCAGAGGCCAATCATAAAGGGTTGAGGGTTAAGGTTTTTCCACCAGTCGAATGCAAATGACTGGGCTGCAACCTTCAGACCTAACACTGCCTCATATGGGGCAAGTCTGCGAATTAACTAATGATGAAAGTGTCTTGACCATTTTGTCACACATGTACATGACATATTTTCAGGACAAATCGATCAGCACCAGCCTCCCGGTGATTGATCTGATTGATACCATCACACCCGGAGCCATCAGAGAAGACATGGTGAAGAGGGAAGACCTGAGTCCTGAGGACATGATCAATAACGCAAAGTAAGAACAGCTTCAAAGTGTCGCGTTGTTTCTTAATCCACAACACAAAACGTCTCTCTTTTGTTCTCAGGTACGCCATCTCAATGGCGAGGAAGATCGGCGCCAAGGTATACGCCCTGCCTGAGGACCTGGTGGAGGTCAACCCCAAGATGGTGATGACTGTGTTTGCCTGTTTGATGGGGAAAAGTCTGAAAAAGTGAAATCCTGTTTGGTCCTGATTCTAATTTATTATCCTGGGGATGGGACGGGATATCTGTTTAACTGTATGCGTGTGTCGATAAAAACGTAATGTATAACATAAAGACGTATTTTCAGGTAAAGAGCGTGAGTAGGAAGATTTGAGATTTTATTTAAACAGGCAGAGTTGAGAGCTTTGCAGCTATGAATTATACAGACGATTTTTCATACCTTACGTCACTTCTTGTCTTTCTGTTGCTTCCTGCAACCTCACCACCACCACCAACAAAAAAAAATAGTTGAACAGGTTGTCATTTCAATTGTGATCATTTAACATTTAATATGATCTCCATTTTCTAGCCTCATTTGTAAGTCGATTTCTAGAACAAGGAGATGCTGATGATTCAGTTTACTTTGATAGCAAGGTATTATGCTTTATTTTATCAAAACTGTTGTCTTGATATTTGCATAATGTTGAAAAAAAAAATGTTGTTTGCTTCTGACTACATATTAAATGTATAAAAAAAAAAGTTCAGATGTGGCTAGTTTTTTATTTCAGGATGGAATTTTAGCCAAGATGTTGAGCAGCCTTTATTTGTCACATTACATACATTACTGCAGAGTGAAATTCTTTCTTCATATATCCCATCCATAGAGGGTTGGGGTCAAAGCACAGAGTCAGCCATGATGCATCACCCCTGGAGCAAGGGGGGGTTAAGGACCTTGCTCAAGTGCCCAGTGGTGTCAGCTTGACAGTGCTGGGGCTTGAATGCCGATCTTTCAAGTAACAACCCAGAGCCTTAACCACTTGAGCTACAACCACTGCTATATGTATACCTTAATATGTTCATTACACTCAAATTTGCATTCAAACCTGGCAAGCCATGTCTCGATGGAGAGGTATTGTTATGCTGGAACAGGATTGGGCCTCTTAATTCCAGGGAGGAGAAATTAAAAATGCTACAGCATGCAGACATTATAGAAGAACCACCTATAGGTTTACTTATCAGGTTCACAAATCTGTAGCGGGTAGTGGTAGTGGTGTTTCACACACTTGAGGCTCTGGGTTGTTGATTGAAAGGTTGAGTGTTCAAGCTCCAGCACCAAAGTTGGGCCCTTGAGCAAGTCCTTAACCCTTTCTGCTCCAGGGTTGTGCTCTGACCCCAACTTCTTAAGCTGTGATGAAAAGTAAGGCATACTTCTACTCATGCAAAGGTCGCTTAAGGGGTTTTGTAGGACGGGGCTTTGGATTTGAACTAAAACAACTGATGATCCAAATTCTTATTAGTAGTTGTTTTATTATGACTACAAGGTCTGAGACTGTCATTAGTCACTATAGGTTTAGAAGTGAAAAGTCAACAGAAATGAAGTTTCTCTGCAGGGTTGCTGAGCTAAGAGCTTGACAACCTAGCAGGATTAGAGGCTTTTAAAAAGCTGGTTGAGGGGGTCTGGGTTCCTTATAAGGATACCCCATGGTCTACTACCAAAGTGCTGTATAAGATTCGTCCCACCAGACAGAGACCTGGGCCCAGTGGAGAGACTGTATTTCACTGAAATCTGTGGCAGAGCAAAGAGAAGTCTGGGCTGACCTTCAGCCTGTTGCCACTGTGACCCCCACTAGGAAAAGTGGAAGGAAACTGAACAGATGAATGAACTGCCAGACATCCACTGCATGGGATTAAGTCATGGCTACACTACTGCTCAAGCATGAGTGCATCATTTTGATAAAAGCTGAAAGGGATTAAAATGGAAGCATGGCCAGAAAATCCTGGAAAATTGCTCGTAGCTATCATAATTACAAAACTAAAAAAGCACAAGTACATTCCCTGTAGGTGTCCATCTTGATCACTTCCAAGCTTTGGGAAATCGGTCATTTAGTAAAAAACATTCCAACATGCTAATGTTACATGAGACTTCCCAAGTCCGGCGAGACTTTGAGAGGTAAAAGTGCAAATAGAAAAGGTATGTTTTTGTTGAATTTTGAAAGAATGCAGTACAAGTCGGTTGCAGAGAGACTACGGAATGTAGATTACGATATTATCTTAATCGAGATCGTTTTCCGGTGTTTAGAATCGGACAATAAAAAACACATTGCCATTCCGACATCTCGATGACACGTGAGCTTGTGGAAGTCCAGAGGGACCGGCTGGAAGTCTGGAAGTCATTAGGATATCCAGTTCAGCAGTGAAACAGTGTGTATGTGAGAGAGAGGGGAGGATCATCACCAGTGCACTGTTCATCCTTAATCTAATACAGAGGTTTAGACTACTGAGAAAGGCATGATTCGTGCAGCCACTGAATGATGATGGTTGAGATCATATAAAGCAAAAAAAAATTTTTTTTAATTATATTAATTAAAAAAAAATCCTTTTACCCAAAATATATTTAAGACATTTTTTTTGTTCAACATCCAAATGTTTTTTTACTGTAAAGACACTATATTGTCAAAAGTTTTGGCACACCCATCCAAATCATTGAATTCAAGTGTTGTTTTTCAGGGGTTGGGCTCGGACCTTAGTTCCAGTGAAAAGAACTCTTAATGCTTCAGCTTCATACCAAGACATTCTGGACAATTTCATGCTTTGTGGGAACAGTCTGGGGATGACCCCTTCCTGTTCCAGCATGACTGCACACCAGTACACAAAGCAAGCTCCATAAAGACATGGATGAGTGAGTTTGGTGTGGTGGAACTGCCTCAACCTGATAGAACACCTTTGGGATGAATTAGAGTGGAGACTGTGAGCCAGAACTTCTCGTCCAACACCAATGTCTGACCTCACAAATGCGCTTCTAGAGGAATGGTTAAAAATTCCCATAAACACACTCCTAAACCTTGTGGAAAGCCTTCCCAGAAGAGTTGAAGCTGTTATAGCTGCAAAGGGCAGGACAACTTCATATTCCATCCATGCACATGTAAAGGCAGACGTCCCAGTTTTGACCTGGCTCACAGTCTCCGCTCTAATTCATCCCAAAGGGGTTCTATCAGGTTGAGGTCAGGACTCTGTGAAGTTCCTCCACACCAAACTCACTCATCCATGTCTTTATGGACCTGGCTTTGTACACTGGTGTGCAGTCATGGGGTCATCCCAAAACTGTTCGCACAAAGAGCATGAAATTGTCCAAAATGTCTTGGTATGAAGTTGAAGCATTAAGAGTTCTGTTCACTGAAACTAAAGGGCCGAGCCCAACCCCTGAATTCAACGATTTGGAGGAGTGTCCCAAAACTTTTGACAATAGTGTATGTACCACATCCAGTTCTTTATTAAGCTATCACACACACTATACTTTTTTAACAGAGGTCTAATTTTTGTAATAATTAAACAACTTCATAAAAATGTGAGATAATGATAGTTACTATTATAATTACTAATTTGGCCCAGATACCTCAGAGTGGAGGACTTAATACAAAAACATTTTTTTTGCAAAACAGCAAATGTCTAGACATTCAGAGGATGGAAAGATGCCACATGCTGCTCTTCTGTGTACTTGGAAGCTTTTGGAAATCCTTTGAGAAATGGACTGCACACATTGTTTCCAAAATTCAATATCATTGGAACCAAGATAAGCGCACCCACTTACACGCCCGAGTCAACTAAATACAACACAGTGTAATTATTCTGAAAGCTTCTTCGACCCCTTTTTTTGATTTCTCGCTCCAGCTCTGTTCATTCTTTGGCTAAAAAAAAAAAAAGAAAAAAAAAAAGCAATCGTTCATGTAAATATTGTTCTTTGCCACAAGAGGCAGTTCTTCACTATTGGGTTTAGTCCACTGCATTCATATTTATTTATTTTTAGTCAGATGCTTTTATCCTTTTATCCAAAAGGGCTGGCCAGGATACAATTTCAGCATTTAGCACTTCATTTCTGGTGACTTTTGAGATCCTCAGATCCTGCAAAGCTTGTACAAAATTCACAAAAATATTTCTATTATGTTCTGGATTCACAAAACATACATACTAATGATTAAAAAAAAACACCTAAATATACAGTTTCAATGTTATTTTTATGTTCATAGACAAATGACAGTAGAGATGTACAGCATGTATAAATAAAATATAGACATAAATGAATGCTAATTGATAGGTGAACCCTTTTGAAATTAATTTACCTGATCATACATACCATCCACTTTATTAGGAACATTGATGATGTGGTTTTTGAGCTTTTCTGCTCACCATGGTTGTAGAGTGATTATCCAAGTTACTACACTACATTTCCAAAAGTTTTGGGACATCGGCCTTTACATGTACATGAATGTAATATGGAGTTGTAACCCCGCCCTTTGCAGCTCTAACAGCTTCAACTCTTCTGGGAAGGCTTTCCACAAGGTTTAGGAGTGTGTTTATGGGAATTTCTGACCATTCCTCTAGAAGCACATTTGTGAGGTCAGACACTGATGTTGGACGAGAAGGTCTGGCTCTCAGTCTCCGCTCTAATTCATCCCAAAGGTGTTCTATGGGGTTGAGGTCAGGACTCTGTGACGTTCCTCCACACCAAACTCACTCATCCATGTCTTTATGGACCTTGCTTTGGTCACTGGTGTGCAGTCATGTTGGAACAGGAAGGGGTCATCCCCAAACTGTTCCCACAAAGCATGAAATTGTCCAAAATGTCTCCGTATGAAGCTGAAGCATTAAGAGTTTCTTTCACTGGAACTAAGGGGCCGAGACCATCCCCTGAACAACACCACCTGAATTCAATGATTTGGAGGGGTGTCCCAAAACATTTGGCAAAATAGTGTATATCCTTCCTGTCAGCTCAGGCAGTCTGGTCATTCTCCTCTGATCTCTTTGATCAGTGAGGATGCAGATATTCCCTGCTTTTCCACACCATTCTGTCTAAACTCTAGACTTTATTGTGTGTGAAAATCTCAGACGATCAACTTTATGAAAATACTCAAACCAGTCCATCTGGCACCAGCCACCATTCTGATGTTTAATGTGAATATTAACATGTATCCGTATGATTTTATATGCTGTAGTGCACTGCCGTTATATGATTGGCTGATTAGATAACTGCACGAATGTATTCCGAATAAAGTGGATAGTCACATATATAACAAATCAACATACTGATCACCTCTCGAAGAAGACTTACACCGATCAGGCATAACATTATGACCACATGCCTAATATTGTGTTGGTGCTGCCAAAACAGCCATGCTCTGTGTATTCTGACACCTTTCTTTCAGAACCAGCATTAACTACTTCATCAATCTGAGCAACAGTAGCTCGTCTGTTGGATCTGATCACATGGACCAGCCTTCACTCCCTGTGTGCCTTGGACCACTTTTGATAGAGACTGACCACTACAGACCAGGAACACCCCACAAGAGCTGCAGTTTTGGAGATGCTCTGATCCAGTGGTCTAGCCATCACAGTTTGGTCCTTGTCAAACTCGCTCTAATCCTTGTCCATTGTCCACACAAAATGTTCACTTGCTGCCTAATATATCCCACCCACTAACAGGTGCCATGATGAGGAGATACTCAGTCGTATTCAATTCACCTGTCAGTGGTCATAATGTTATGCCTGATCGGTGTATGGCCTGAAGAATATGTTATTCCACTGTGGTGTGTAAATGTGGTGTGATCTGATGAGACTGCAAATCCAACATGGCCGCCGCATGACCGTCAGCAACGGACATTACTCAAGACAGCCAGGTCTCTCTGCTTCTTAGTCTTGAAGGCAATCACAAAACTGTGTGGCGAAACTACGCCATATCCCTGCTCGTCGACGTGACCCATGACGATGTAGTTCAGACCTTGGGACAGAAGCATGAGCAGATCAGCCTTAAAAGGCATACAGTAATACATTATTATGAAGCTAATAATATTAAGCTTTGAGAGCAAGAGAAACTACAGAACTTAAGAAAAAAATCATGAGATTTTTTTTTTACATTTATTCAAAACTACAAACATCTGGCAAAATGTCCTGCTGCTGTTTTCAGTTCCTCTCAGAGCAAATTCCACCTTGGCAGCCTTAGAGCTTTTTTTTTTTTATTCTTCTTGTTTTTGTTTTTTTCTCCTCTCCAAGCAAAACAATTCTGCTTGACTTGATTTTTTTTTTCCCATTCACCGCATTTGCTAAGCTAAATAAATAGAGGTGAAGGCATTTCAGTGCAGCGTTATTACCGCTGGCTCGGGACAAAGGCCCGGGCTTTAGGTTACACGTCACTGACGCTAAAAAATGCGAGACGAGATGTTAAAATATTCCAGGAGTAAAAAAAAAAAAAAGACAGGAAACCTCCCAGTAGAAATGTATCGTTCTAAAAGAGCCAGTCTGCAATAGGGTATAGCTAAATATAGATAGTTAACTCAGTTAAATTATCATGGAGCATCTTTAGGGATGTAAATGCAAAAAATGCATGAAACAATTTCCGTAAATGGGAAGAATTCCGAAGTGTCATCGTTAACCTGGTGTGTTAGGGAACTTTTAGGACTTGTTCAGGGACGTTTAAAGTTGTAGGCAGGAAATATGTCCGACGGAGCGCCGGAATACATTTCATTTGCATGTCGTATCCGAGTGGTTGCTAGGAAACTGCCGCTAAAACACCACGCATTAGAATCCCACTCAGGCTAGCTGTGCGCTCCTTGCACGTCATTGCATCATTTGTGCCTCGTGTAAACAGACGATCTTTCCTGCCTGGGTTTTTTTTCCCTCTCCTCTATAATTTAAGCAATTTGGTTGAGTGACGAGCTGCCAGGTTTTCTTTACGGGAACAGAAACTGAAAGTTCTCGTGTGAGTATTTATGAGTTTTTGGGGGATAATGAGGGAACTTGGCATTCGGGAAGCTCTGTTGTTTTCCCGGCTCTGCTACACTGTAAATAAAGAAAGTTTGTTGTAATCTCAGGCAACACGAGGTTGAGAAATCAGAACTGCCGGTGAAATTAGCCGCGTCCGTACGGATCCACTCACCTCTCCTGACTAAAGGGCATTTCTTACACAGGATAACGACTTTAGTGCTCATGCTCTTTCCAGCCTGCTGGATGGACAGGTTTCCTTCCTTGTACAGGTTGGCGATGGAGAAGGTGGCGAGCACGCTGTGTTCCCTCATGGCAGCCGAGACGAGCGTTCCCGTCAGCACTGTGACGAGACGACACCGGAATATCAACTCATCCTCCACAGCATTGTGTTGTACCGTGTGCATGTGGGGTTATGTAATAAAACGTGCACTGTGAGAATGACAAGGAAGTCGGTGAAGATCCTCTTTGGTTTTAGAGGCCTGTTGTGGTTTTTTTTTTTTTTTTACATGGGCGAGCAAGATAGTTAGCAAAATACAAAAACAATTCCAAATAAGTTAACAAGATGCTTAGCCACGATTTAGACGTGTGGGTATTTTTTTGGCGGTTTGTTTTTTACCGAAGTTGCTTAAGCAGTAATGACTTTCGATTGTTCCGCTCCTCTTGCACTTCTGCTTGCAGAGAGATTCGGAATACGTCAGTGCTGTGTGGAGAAGAAGAAGAAGAAGAAGAAGAAGAAGAAGAAAACATCACCATGCTGAAGAAAACAGCCGGGTTCCATAAGCATAAATTAACACACCACTGGGATTATAACCAATATCAAATTCTCAATTGTGATTGGTCAGAAGGTGCATATATATATATATATATATATATATATATATATATATATATTATATATATATACATATATATATATATATATATAATATATACACCAATCAGGCATAACATTATGAGCAGTGAGAGGTGAAGTGAATAAGACTGATGATCTCCTCATGGCACCTGTTAGTGGGAGGGACATATTAGGCAGCAAGTCAACATTTTGTCCTCAAAGTTGGTGTTAGAAGCAGGAAAAATGGACAAGCGTAAGGATTAGAGCGAGTTTGACCAAAAGGGCCAAATTGTGATGGCTAGACCACTGGATCAGAGCATCTCCAAAACTCTTGGACTTTTGGAGCTCTTGCAAAAGTGGTCCAAGGAAGTAACAGTGGTGAACCGGTGACAGGGTCATGGGCGGCCAAGGCTTATTGCATGTGGGCAGAGAAGGCTGGCCCGTGTGATCCGATCCAACAGAAGAGCTACTGTTGCTCAAAATGCTGAAGCAGTTAATGCTGGTTCTGATAGAAAGGGGTCAGAATACACAGTGCAGGACGGGTCAGGGCTGTATTGGCAGCACCAACACAATATTAGGCAGGTGGTCATAATGTTATGCCTGATCAGTGTATATACAATTTATGGAAGGAGTCCCCAGTGTCAGTGCTTTGTAACAGTCAAATAACTCCGGGTTACATAAAAAAGACTATAAGCGACTATAAATGGATAAAAATGTCATTTTTAAATAAATAAAAAAAATTGCAATTATTAGAAAACTGTTGCGGTGCTGTGGGATGTACTGGGGGTAACGATGACTCTGCTTCACAGCACCACCCAGTGGTTGATCATTTTCCTATAACTGCACACCCCTGAGTGTTTGGGATCACATTTCCTTTGCCTTATTATGACCAAAATTCATTAAATTGCACCATGGCACAGTATCTTAAACGGTGCCCAGTGCTCCAGATATTTGGAAATCTGGTTCATGCAAAGCTGCTATGAATCTATTAAACATTAATCACCAACTTCTGACCAATGGGCATTCCAAATAAATTTCTGTTAATATTTCCAACTGACTGTTGTAGTACAGTTAGAAGAAGAGGAGAACTGGACAGACCGACGGGGTGCGCTGAGGTGGGAGCGGGTGCGGTAACGGGAACCGGGGAACCTGCGATGGTGGAGTTCTTCGACTTGAACGTGTAATGACAGATGAAGCCATCTGCGGTGAGGCTGAGATCAGAGACGAACTGGATGAAAAGGTGGCTGCCCTCGGAGAAGATCGGCCTGAACCAAAAAAAACAAAAAACAAAAAACACAGCAGATAGAGATCATGACCACTCTGTAAGGTCTCATTAACACTACAGCAGCAGTTCCTCTCTCTAGCTGAGCTGTTACTATAGAAACGACTGCTGACCAATCAGAATTTGGGCTAAAGGAGAGTTTAATGCTACAGGAACATTCTTGTGAATGAAAGCAGACGATTGCGCTGTGAGTCTGGGAAACTGACCACGGCACCAGAACAGCAGAGATGAGGCTCTTACACAGGAGGGCTGTCGCCGCAGAACTTCCCGATCCTACTGGCGTCGCTCGGATCCGCACCGTTGTAAACCGCCATGTGATCGTAGCGGCAGTAGTTATCCCTCTCCACATCGAACTTCTCAAACATCAGCTCTATTACCTGACAGTGACAACAAGAGCAGGAGCAACAGTGTGCACTAATAATGAAACTATTTCAACACGTATTAACGTTGTGCTCGAAAGCCGCTTGATTTGTGTAGCGTTTGAAAACTGCTTTAGTATAAAAGGAATAAAACACGTAAAAATATTCTTTTTCCATCAACAGCATGTTCCCACGTGTTTTGTTCCATCCATAACAAGCAGCATTTATTCTTTTAGTTATTATTATTAACGGAAGACGTCATAATATAACCGCGATACTGTAATAAATAATGGCATGCTTTCTAGAGATGTCATGGATATGGTGACGTCGTTTTAATTAATAACAAATGTTGAAATCTTTTCAGATTTAGCTTCTCTTTTTAGTATTAAATATTTTTTAGGATTCAATACAATTTGAAATTAATTATGTAAAACTTATTTTAGCATTAAACATAAATGTTTGTTTTTTTTTGACAATTAAAAAATTAAATTTATATATTATTTGATTTATTTTTTAATTACAAAAATTCTTTTTAATTGTAACGATTAATTACAAAAAAATTTAGCTTCTCTAAAACAGGTGATATGACAAAAAATAATCGCCTTACCATTCTCAATATATTGCTGTTAATACTGCTACTACTAATAATACAAATAATAAACAAAAATGTTATTATTTAAAGCCATTTTAGCACAGCACTGTGGTTTGTGCAATAACAGTGGAAACAATCTCATTATATGATATTTTTGGGATATGATCCACACCTAAGTTTCTCTTGGGTATGCTGCTGAATCTAAATACTCCTCTCACCTGGTGCTCAGGTGCTACGATATGCCACGAGCAGGTGACCCCTGGAGGATAGTCTCTGTCGGGCCAGTTAGGGGTCATGAATGTTCCTGAGGGTTTGTCCAGGAGTCCGCCGCAGTACCTCTCCCCTGACACAGACAACAGTGACACAAAAAGCACTATTTTCACTCTCAACCTTTTCACTGCTGTTTAACATCGACCCAGACTGAACTGTGAGGCTCTGGAACATGTACGTCTCGTCAACAAGATTCAACAAGATTTCACTGCGCTGCCGAGCCTCTTTCTATATTTAACCTGGAATGAGTTGCTGGTAGGGACGGAGTGTAATATAAAAATACGCCGCACGTACAATTTTCTGCACATTACACAAGTAGTGTCCACACTGCAGCAGAGAGAGAGACAGAGAGACAAAGATGAACTAATATTATAAGGATTTATTTATTTATTTATTTATAATTGTCTTTAGAAGAGTATAATAAAAGGAACACACTACTTTGAATTCTGACATGTGCTATATAAATAACAG
Organism: Hemibagrus wyckioides; assembly: GCF_019097595.1. Taxonomy (NCBI): domain Eukaryota; kingdom Metazoa; phylum Chordata; class Actinopteri; order Siluriformes; family Bagridae; genus Hemibagrus; species Hemibagrus wyckioides. The sequence continues at coordinate 1,650,732 of NC_080716.1, forward strand.
TGCTGTCGAATTCTCCGATCTGATTGGTCGGAAAATGCTGATTCATTTTTCCATTAATTAATGAGTGGACTTCATGGTGGACGCTGTGCGGATTACAAATGTTTCTTAAACAAAGAATTATTGATATTTACGGAAGGAGGCTCGCTTTATGCTTGAAAGCGTGTTAAGTTTATGCTTAAAAAAAAGAATGACAAAAAAAAGTTTATATAAAAACGATAAATGATAACTCCTTGAAATGTATCTATAAACGGATAAAAAGTATACCGTGTGCAGCTCAGCCCTAATGAAGTGTGATGCTGGAATAAAACAAGTCAGTTATCATAAAACCCTCTATGTTTGCTGATGTCGCATTACCCCTCGCGTTCGGATGAACAGCGGCGTATCCGGCCAGGAAGCCGCTCCCGGCCGTGTTGGCATCCGAAACCATCACGACTTGCATCCTGTTGTGGTTGGAGATCAGCGCTCCGGGCCGGGCGGAACCACAGAAGCGTCCGAGTCGCTGGCTTTTAACGAACCCGTCGTACACATCCACGTAGTCGTAGCGGCAAAGTCCGTCGCTCTCGAGGTCGAGGGAGCGGAAGGTGAGGGACACCACTTTACCCTGAGGCACCTGAGCATCATTTAAGTTTGGGGCGGTGGGGGTTGGAGTTAACGGTTACTAACAATAAAATTCAGATTCAGACTGTACCAACATGTAACAAATTTACAGCCAGCTAGCTAGAGATATGTAGCACTTTCAACGTATATAATTAATATTAAACATAAATACAAGTAAAAAATAAACTAAAAGGAAATTTCTTAACGTTATTGTAGTACCATAGCTTTGGTTAGCCCCGCCAACTTTACTACTTTTCACCGATCTAGTTAACAACTCTGAAATGCTTCACGTGACTTCCGTTCGATATTAACTTCGTTGTAGCGCTGTGTAGCCGTTGCGTAGTTGTGCATGTGTGTTATTATAGCCTAGAAAATGAGACAGCTACCTAAAGCTAGCCGATTTCAGACTCCATGATGTTTATTTACCGTGATTCTCCACACGCATTTGGTGTTGGGGGGGTAAACTCCGGGGTAACCCTGACTCCCAATGAGGCCCGAGGTTCCAGTCATGTTTCCACCACATGAGTACACCGGCCTAGGGGAAACAGACAGCAAACAAAATGTTTTGCTAGCTATCTAAACAAGAAATGACTATTCATTATTATTAGAATCGTTTTAATTATTCAGATGTTTATTTAGTGAAGAGGCGAGATCATTTTGGGACGACAAGGCTAACAAATAAGCGAAGTTTATGGCCACCAGTTTAGCATCAGGACGAAAATCATTGTCTAACGTGTCACATGTTTTAGTTTTTTCACAATGTGCTGCTTAAAATGAAGAAAATTAGCAGATTTTGGTGAGTTGATGGTTTTGGGGACAGCTTGTAATGGTCAATATGTTTTATTATTATTATTATTATTATTATTAGTTTTTACGTTTTACATATAGATTGTTATAACAATGAAGATAGAAAAAAAAACATTTTTAAAAGCATGTGCATGATTTATAACACATTTGCATGTAAACTTTTAAAGAAATAATTCATTTAATTTAAACCATTAGGGACATGTTTAATGGAAACCATTAAGGAATATGAACCGTTATTAGTAATTAATTAACTTTAATTTTTTCCGGAGTTTTTTTTTTTTAATAAACTTGTACCTTTTTGTAAAATATTATTATTATTATTATTAATAATAATAATAATAATAATAATAATAATAATAATATATACAGGAATAAAAAATAAAAATAAATAAATAAATATAAAGACTAGACTCACCCTCAGCAAATGATGGACATATAACAAAGTTTGATTTTATTACCAAAGAAAAACCACAATAAACACCGCAAAGTTCACGTTTTATTAAACAAACCCTCGCTTTAAACTATAACAACAACAAAAAAACTCCTTACCTTGGTTGCCTTTCTCCAAACACCGAGCAGAAAACTAACAGAACCCAAACACTCCACGTTACAGTCCACATCTCGAGCCTCGCACTGAAGTGAACATGACGTTGGCCGCGTCCCAAATCACTCCCTACTTCCCTTCTTGAGCACACTTCGTATTCCTGTGTACACACGACGGTTTCCGGACCATACCCAGCGCACTATTTGTCCGTTTAGGATTCGACCAATAATTAGCGCTAATTAAGCCGGCACTGTTGTTTTATTAGCTAGTTTACAGTTCACGCAATTATCACACCTCTCACTGTTTTAAAAGAACTATAAATATCTTTTTTTTATGATTACAATCATCGCCACAACGAAATAAATATCTTGAAAATGTTATCTGTGTCGTTTTTAAACACTTTTATATGACTTTATATGAAGTCTCAATTCAAAATGGCGCCCGTAAGTCATGAGGCACTGACTTTTAACCCTGTATGCTGTCCATCATGGCGCGGTTTGGGACACAGTTCTCGGTGCTTTTATTTATTTTTCCTTTTCAGTCTGACTGCAGGGGATGAATGAGCCGTTTGTTCTAGTAAAAGACCGGAAAGGGAATTAAGAAATTTCAAGATTTTAGGGGGGTTTTTTTGGAGGGGGATGTTCCAGGAAAACAATCATACACTTTGGACACTGTTAATAGATTATTATAAATAGTAATAGTAGTGTGTGTGTGTGTGTGTGTGTGTGTGTGTGTTAGCTTGTTAGCTGGATCACCACTAGATGTCTGCATTGCACAAGAATTTGTCAACAACTCATTCACAGGCCACTGAGAACCACTGAAATGACTGACCCCCTTCATGAGAAGAGCCTGAACTATTTGCCTTTCATAAGAACAAGTCTTTTCTCTCGAAATCAAAAAATATTGACACCCCTAAAAAGAAAGATCGACGCGTTTGATACAATTATTCTCTGTCTACAGAAACACAATTTTAGCCGTCGTCCATATATCTAGGCACGAACAGGGTTGTAATAAAACATTTTAGGTACGGCTGATAGTGGTGCATCTACCAGGAGGTTAAAATATGCTTTCATTCCGAAGGAGAGATTCACTCGGTCGCTGCTGTAAAGCGTTGCGTCACGTTGTGTGACTTTAATAATAGGCTGTTCATTAAAAAAGGGTCTCCATAAAACCTCCTGCCCCTACTGTTTGGAAGCCTGAATATGTGGAGGCAGGAAATCTTTCATCAGCTCACGCTGTTTTCCCATCACTAGCGCCTGGAAATTGCTTCCAGGCTCACTCTATTTCCCGCTAACATGCTGTCGTTAGCTTTGCCTTCGAAACAGATCTTAAAGGACAAGTTTTAGCATCTCGTATTAGCAGCCTCAGGTTTGGTAATTCCCAGCAGCGTAGAGCAAGGCAGATCGTCTGTTTGGGACGTGGCCTTTGTGGGCGTCAGTAGTAGTGCTAATGGAAAGAGGTGCAGCCGAGTGTGCGACATATCGTTCATTAAATCTCGTGCGCTGGCCCTCGATGCCCCAGAAAGTTGCTCAAACGTAAATAAGGATGTCTCAGGCATGCTAAAGATGCTGAAGGTGCCACATTCTTCGAGAGGCTAGAGTGTAAATGTCTGCTTTTAAAACACACACATACAGAACATTTTAAAGGGGAAGATCGTGTTTCAGCGGGTCTGTGCATTGTGCGACGTCGTCCTTGAGAAACACATGCTATGTATCTGGTGTGGTCAGTGCAGGACCGCTCGGCCTTGAGGAACACACGCTCTGAAAGAAGATCACGTTTCAGAGGGTCTGTATGTTGTGTGAAACGTGGCTCATCGTATGACAGCTATTCAACACCCCAGCCCACACCCCTCAATCCCAAATCCCAAATGGCTCCTTATTTCCTGTATAATTGCACTATGTAGGGTCACTCACAACGAAGGGCAGGACGAATACGCATACACGGCTGGGGAGGTTCAAATATCCCCTGACTAGTCACACCAATACATCAAAAACACTAAAATCCTTTTTAGTGTTAACGTTTTCAACATGGTTTCATTTGCCTGCCTTGAGCTTTCGATTTTTCTCATTCTGTTTGCTATTTTTTCTAAGAATATAGCCAACTAGTCTCACATAAAAATATCTGCCATCTTTATGACAGCTAGTCTAGCTAGTCTCACATAAAATATCTGCCATTGTTAGTAGATTTAGAAAGTACTAAACTGTAAAAACACTAAAACAAAAACAAAAAACAAATATACTGATCTTTCAGTTCTTCTGTTTCTGTTTGATGTTCTTGCTAATCTTGCTAACAACAGAACTAGCATTGTATACCAGCTAGTCTCATTTAAAACTTCTCCCATCTTCATAGATAGATAGATAGATAGATAGATAGATAGATAGATAGATAGATAGATAGATAGATAGAAATTAGGAGAATTTCACACAGAAATTAGGAGAGTTACTTCTTCTGTTTGGTGGTTTTTCTAAATTTGCTAACAACTAGCAAGTTGACCTGCTAATCATATAGAATACATCAGCTATCTTCAGTTCTTGCTATATTATGAGAGAGAGAGAGAGAGAGAGATTTAAGAGCTTTAATTCTCTTATTTCTCTTGGATAATCTCATTAATCATGTTAATAATGTGGCTGTTAATTTGATAGATGTCCCTTTTAAATCAAAATCGCAAAAAAACACTAAAATTGACCTATTAAGTCACACTTAGCTAAACATTTCTGTTATCCCAGGCAACTCTGTCGTTCCTGAACCTTATCAGATATAAAGGAACTTTTCCATGTCAGTGTAATGATACAATGCTTGCTACTTGGGAAGGTGTTAGTATTAGAAATTGTGCTGTTACTTATGAATTATAGATGAAAGGTAAATATTAAAGATGTCCCATTGGAGGGACCAGTACGTTTGATCTGTCTGGTTTTGAGTATATTTGATGTTTGGCTCAGAATAATGAAACAGAAGGCAAACTACATGTAAAACGTCCCCTTTGAAATGTCTGAATCTGGTAGTTCATGCATTTCAGTCTAGTCTGACGGATACAACGGGGTTAAATTCCAAACGGCTCCTTACTTCCTACATAAATAGCATACGCAGGGTATGAAATAATGGCTTCCACACTTATTGGAAAGTCTGCCAGCCAACTCGGAATGCCCCAAGGCTGAATCCCAAACTACCAAGTTTCAAGGGGAGGGAGTAATGGCTTCTCCACCTACACAACTGTGTAATGCACTCATACACTCGAAGTCAGACAGCAGACAACTTTCGAATAATTGGTGCATTCCAGTAAAACAGAAATGTCCAGTGCATACGGTCCGAAGTACGACTCCTACTCACTGTGGACTTCCTCTGAATGCAACGTGTCTAAAAATGAACAGCAGGCAGAATGTAGCACCTTAAACACATAAACAATTAAGAGCAAATGGACAGAGCTGTCAAACACCCCTCTGGGGCGGAGGGTGAGGTTTCAGATTTGCACATGGAAACCATGACGCCAATTGCACGGTTTGTTTTTGCGGCAGGGGGTCTGCGCATATCGCATGTCCGTACGTGTTTTGACTCGAGTCCATGCTAGAACCGAGCCCCGTTTTCCTGCGATGCATTGTGCACAAGGCAGGGAGGGAAAAAAGGAAAGAAAAAAAAACCTCCTCCAGCCTTCCTCCTCCCAGAACCCAACCCCCCAGAGTGAACCATGATTCAATGCGCCATTTGATTTACAGCTTTTACATCTATATTTATTCTTTTGGCAGTTTCCACAGCAGCTTACGATCCACGACTGGAGCTGAGCTGTCGAAGGTTAAAGTTCTTGCATGCTCAAGGGTCTTCTTTGGAAGTTTTTGGGATTTATCCATACACAACCTTCCTGGTTGGAAGATTCCTCCGTGATACACCGCCTTGAGCTTTTCCCAGAGTCAGTCTAGGAAACTGTGGTACATTTAAGAAAAGAAATAGAGGAAAGGTCAAAAGATTGTCTTGTCTGAGTTGATACTTTTTTGAATTCAGTCTCCAGAATCCTTCACGCCAGAGGGCAGTATGTCCCTGAGGTAGCTGAAGAAATAAAACATGGCACACTTCTAAAGGCAAGCTGGTGTGATCAATTGCAAATGACTGTTACTGCATAAAAGCCTCTTATGCCGCTTATTTGCCAGTAATAACACTTTTTTTTTTTTGCAATTTGCCAACGCTAACCAATGAGACCTCATACTTTTCCGCCATTTTTACTTCAGTTTAATGTTAACAAAGATCCACTGCTAAACAAGCCGGTTCCTGTCAGCATCCTATTGTTTCATTTGTTGTGGTTAGTCCGCAGCTGAGAGTTTTCAATAATAAATAAATAAATACAGATTCTTACAGAAAAATGTCTGTAGTCAATAACCACGTTTTTTTAATCCATTTAGATTTTACATACTAGCTTTAGACGGCTTTACTTATTTAGTTGGGGTTACTATAGAAACGGTAATGTATCAAAAAAAAAAAACCAATCAACATTTTCCGACCAATCGGAATCGAACAGCACATGGCTATGTCATGTTTTTTCGAAAAAACCTATTTATTTATTTATTTAATATCTATTTAGATTTTCAGTACTAGCTTTAGATAGCTGTATTTATTCAGTTGGGGTTATTATAGAAAAGGTAATGAATAAAAAAACATTAATCAACACTTTCCGACAAATCAAAATCAAATAGTTTATAGTTACATCATGTTACTAAGAAATTTTATTTATTTATTTATTTATTTATTTACTTACTTACTTATTTACTTATTTATTTCAGATATATTTAGATATATAGGACTAGCTTTTTTGTTAGGTTACTATAGAAACACTAACATATTAACCCATGATTTGCCTTGTAGCTGGGACAATCATCAGTCCAACCAATCAGAGCCGAATATTTGACAGAACCATGGTTTTCCTTCTTTTGCTTTTTTTTTTTTAGCCTTCTTTGCCTCGTATTTAGCTTTAGGCGTCTCAGCATGAGCAAGCGTGTATTAATTTCTGCCTCACTTCAAAGTCTCTTTGGATAGAACAGTCTAGAAAAGACTAATATAAATGTGAAATTGCTTTAGTTATCAGGGCCTCTGCCTTTCTGTGAAAGAACTCGATGCCATGTTTATTACTTACCGCTCAATAGAAATGCAGATTTCTTTCTCAACTCCCAATGGCTTTGAGGAGAGATTTATTAGCTTTGACAGTAAGTTCTTGGGTAATGTAGACTTCTGAGTGAGAAAGTCTTACATTTTGCAATCAGAGCGCGTTCAAATTAACGACCTTGGCTTAGAAAGCATCCTGGAACTGAGCCAAGTGGAACGCTAAAGATCCGATATTTCAGCGGGCCATATGAGCACTTAACGGACAATGAAACTTCAGGATAAGATTAAAGATAGCGGTTTGAGGGAGAAAAAAGGACAAACAATTTTCCACTTCTTACCACAAATGTAGTCAATGAGCTGTTTGATGTCTTGGTGATTTTGCGGCTCTAACCGCGACCGGCGCTTTAGAGTGGTTTAGGACACACTGGGACTTCCTGTCATCTAGAACCATAAACAAAAGTGTGTGTGTGTGTGTGTCTCAAGACATACAAAAAATTGTGAGGCTTTATGTTAGAGCGACTAACATAACTGAATGGTTTCTGACTCTAAACAAGATGTCAGTTCTGAAGTGTTCTGGCTAGCGCTGCTGCTTCACGAGACACAACGTCTGAACAGATCAAACGTCTGTGTCTCATAAACACGGCTCTGTCTTTAATCGGCTTTAAATGTTATTTTTGTTTATTTTGTTTGTTAAATAGCTCCAAATATCTTTTTTCAAGCTAAATCATTTGGCTGCATCTGGTACACAAGTCATATTTCATACACCTTGCCAAATTCTGAGCATTTTTTCATGTCTCTATCATCAAGTATGCATTTATTTTTTTTGTTAGAAATTAATTTCTGGATCCACTTTTTGAAGCTGTAACATTGTAATATCGTTCAGATGGCCATTTTAGATAACCGAATCATGTTTTTGTTTGATATAATCCTGCCCCTTAGGCTCCGCCCCCCCAAAGTTTGAAGGTAGAATTTATGCAGACGGATGAATTTGTAAATACAATTTGTAAGCAGAAATGTGTATTTGCAAAAAAATATATATATTTAAATTTCTGTGAAATAGACATAGTCCCATCAAGAGGAAAATATTGTGTGTTTTTATTCTTTGTATATTAATTCCACTAATATTCTGTAGCAGTGATTTGGAAAGATTTGTATGCAATACAGTGGAACCTTGGCATATGAATTGAATTCGTTCTTAAGGAGAAAATTTCTATTGCAGAACAAATAATGTAGATAATCCGTTGCAGCCACCCACAAATATGACCAATATGACCAATATGAAGCGTATGGCTGCTTACAAAGAACTGACCCAAGCCAAGCATTCCATGTCAAGGGTCCTCACAGGAAGTCGTGCAACCAAGCTTGGGCTAAAAATAGAACAGAGCACCCATGCCACCAATCTGTCAACAAAAAAACGTGCGAAAATCACCTAGCTTTTGAACGCATGCCAAAGGCAACATTGGCGCTATCTTTCCAAACAGCTTTCACTGACTGAAAAAAAATTCGTAAACTCGATTCGGGTTGGCTTTCCACTGACGCAAACAAGTTTTGAACAGCTCCCGGACATACGCGCGACTTAGCCAGCGTTCATATGTCGAAAATGCTTCGTACGCCGATGCAAATTTAAATTCTTAAGGCGAAAATTTGTAAGAGAGGGCTTACTTCTATTAAACGATCTTGATATATTTACGGTAACTCGACTACACACATCTCGTCCAATTGGACGTCAGGACCTTTGGCTTCAGTGTTTGGTTGTTTTTGAATGAAACTTTTGTATGCTTAGGGTCCGGAGGAAAGATGAAACCGAACCTGTCTTGAATTGTGATTCTTATCAAACCACCGATTAACCCACTGCGATACCATGAACTGCTCCAACGTAAACATTTGATCCTTTCAATAACCGGTCAAGTATCATGACCAGACGTCTCTGACGTGGCCTAGAACCTGATATTCAGAAGGACACATTTTGTGTTGTACGGTTTGTCAGCGAAAGCACACCTGATGATCGGCGAGCACAAAACCGGATGAATCAGGTGTATATTTTTGCAGGCATGCATGAAAAAATGTGTAGTGTTGGGGCTATTCAGGGACCCGGAGCTGAACATCAGTGTTTTAGAACTTGAAAAAAAAAACACAGGATCGGCACAATTTGGTCTCCGAACACGAGGAAATGACAAAAGCCAGCGAAACATGAGAGCCCTGACAGCAGGCATGACCTCGGAAAGTCTGTACTCAGGTGGAAATGCAGCGGTGCTTTTATTTCCCGTGTTGATGCGTGTGTCCTTTAAAAGCAGTCCGGTGATGGTTTGAAAGAGACTGGACGTTGGGAGAATTAGACGGTGTGATATTACATTACACATATTTATTTATTCATTTGTGCAACTGAGTGCAAGTGAGGCAGAATCCTCACAACCTTCCGGTCAGGCAACTGCTGAGCTGCGGCTCATAAAACTTTATTCTTACGCTGCAGTGTTTCCAGAAATAACAGCTCACACTGCATTCGTATAAAAGAAGGATAAGGAAATGAAAGAATGTAAGAATAATATAATCATTAAAAAAGATCATTACTGCCTGAAATAAAATGCATGCATAAGACCAGACAATTAAAGATAATGTCTGGACATAAATCAGACTTAAAAAGACTTATTTTTGATTATATTATTTACTTTTGCATTGTGTGTTCCTTCTGTTGTCCTCTGTGTCTGTGGGCGTGGCTTCTGTGCTTGTCAGTCCCAGTAAAGGAAGCGTGGCCAATGTGGCACTCAATTCCAGTGAAGGAGGTGTGGCTTGGTAGGAGGCGTCAGTTTTGCAGCTGAAGGAGGTGTGGCCTTTGTGCCTGTTAGTTCCAGTGAAGGGCGCATGGCCTCTGTGTCTGGTAGTCCTTGAAGGAAGTGTGGCTAATGTCATATTCAGTCCCAGTGACAGAGACATGGTTTACATGTCTGTCAATTAAGGAGCTGTGGTCTATATAAGAGGCATGGCCTTTGTGTCTGTCAATCATGGTGAAGGAGCCATGGCCTATGTGATTGGCAGTGTCAGTGAAGCAGGTGGGGCCTATGTGATTAGCAGTCTGGGTGAAGGAGGCGCGGCCTCGGTTTCTGTCAATTATAATGAAGGAGGAATGGCCTGTGTCTTTGTAAATTCCACTAAAGGAGACATGGCCTATGTGACTGTCAGTCTCACAGATGGAAGTGTGGCCTATGTGACTATCAGTCTGGGTGATGGAGGCATGGTATATGTGATTGGTAGTCTCAATGAAGGAGGTGTGGCCTATGTGACTGTCAATCATAATGAAGGAAATATGGCCTGTGTCTTTGTAAATCCCACTGAAGGCGGCGTGCCCTATGTGACTGTCGATCTCACTGATGGAGATGTGGCCTATGTGGTTGTCAGTCTTAAGTATCCGTCAATCACAATGCAGGAGTGAAGGACAAGTGGCCTCTGTGCCTGCCAATCAGAGTGCAGTGGGCGTGGCCAATGTGCATATCAGAGTTATAGCAGGAAACTATTATAACTTTTGTGCTAAAATAACAAAAAACATAAAGCACCGTGATATGACGTATGCAATTAAAAATGTTTTTCATAGATATCCTACAGTTTTCTTTTTTTCTCTCAACATCTCATTCACTCAGTTCTTCCCCTACTTCTCTGACTTCATCTGAACTGATATTTAGATTATTACTATAAAATATCTACAATCTTGAATCTAATGGCTTTTCCTGCTGCCGAAAATCAAAAACAGAAAGCTCAGGTGTGTTGAACCCTTTGTATGATTTGAAACACATGCACATGATAACAGGAAATCGTTTCCATTTTCAGTTCATGTATCTGGTTTGTTTGTAGATCCACAGTCGGACGGACCAGATTCTCACAGCGCTGCTCAATATCTGTCGACTCTCATCTGGCAAGAGTCTTTACACCGCTCTGATCAGAGGCATTAGAGTCAGGTGTGAAATAATGTCTCCAGACAGACCATGCTGGATGTTGATTTATCTCAGACGAGGTGCTGTAAAGTGCTCCTTCACCAAACGTGTGAATCGTAGCAGTCGATAGTTTTCAATAGATTTATGACAGAATACAATAGCAGGAATCAGCACCCTGCCTGTCAAAACATCCCTCGCCAACGTAACACTGACTCAACCCTTTAGTCCAACAAGTCCAGCTATAAATAACATCCGACATTCTTTTTTTTTAATAAGACTAATAAAATAAGCCGAGCCATTGGCAGACCCTTTTGTCATCGTACAACCAACTGACATTAAGTAGCGTTTCATTTTACATCACGTACCACAGTCATGTTTTTCTGTCAAAACACACTTTCCAATTAAATTCCCATCACGTTAATAGCATCCTGAGGATTCCAAAGAGCTTTATAAGCCGTGATATGCTATGAAATGTAAAGTGTAGCCTAATGGATTTGTTGAGACTATATAGAAAGAATTTCTTTTGAGTCGCTGAGGTTTTAAAAGAAGACGGAAGAGTAGCTAGAAATAAAAAAAGGAGGCGTTTCTCTTTTGCACAGAGCTGAGCCTTGAATGGATGAGTGTATGGTCAGCTTATCATTCAAACTTTGTAGGTTTCCTTTAAAGGAGAGTGCAGCAAATGAACAAAGTCATTAAAATGCCATTATTTTAGTAATCTTGTCACTGAAGGAGGCGTGGCCTCTGGGCCTGTTAGTCATTGAAGGACTTGTGTCTAATGTCACGTTCATTCCCAATGACAGAGGCATGGCTTATGTGTCTGTCAATCATAGTGAAGGAGGTGTGGCCTATGTGACTGTCAGTCTCAGTGAAGGAGGCATGTCATATGTGACTGTCAGTCTCAGTGAAAGAGGCATGGCCTCTGTGATTGTCATTCTCAATGAAGGAGGTGTGGCCTATGTAACTGTCAGTCTCAATGAAGGAGACACAGCCTATGTGAATCAGTGTCAGTGAATGAGGCGTGGCCTCTATGTCTGTCAGTCATAATAAAGGAGGCATGGCCTGTGTCTTTGTAAATCTCTCTGATGGTGGGGTGGCCTATGTGACTGTCAGTCTCAGTGAAGGAGGCATGGCCTATGTGAGTTTTAGTCTCAGTGAAGGAGGCGTGGCCTATGTGACTGTCAAGCTCAATAATTGAGGCATGGCCTATGTGACTGTCAGTCTCAATAAAGGAGGTGTGGCCTATGTGATTGTCAGTGTCAGTGAAGGAGGCGTGGCCTATGTGACTGTCAGTCTCAGTGAAGGAGGCATGGCCTATGTGATTGTCAGTCTCAATGAAGGAGGTGTGGCCTATGTGACTCAGTCTCAGTGAAGGAGGTGTGGCCTCTATGTCTGTCAATAATGGTGAAGGAGTCATGGCCTATGTGATTGGCAGTCTTAGTGAAGGAGGTGTGGCCTATGTTTCTGTCAGTCATAATGAAGGAGGCATGGCCTATGTCTTTGTAAATCCCTCTGATGGTGGCATGGCCTATGTGATTCTCAGTCTCAATGAAGGAGGTGTGGCCTATGTGACTGTCAATCTCACTGAAGGAAATGAAAGTGAAAATCCGATGCACTGGATCAAGTGCTATTCTACAACCTGTTAGATAATGAGAGCAGAAGCCTTATTTCCCTTTAAAACAAAACAACCATCTAAACAATCCCTCTGTGGTAAATTATAGCATTTGACACAGAGCAAATATTGATCACAAACCCACCACCCACACTGCGTATTTATGAAAAAACCTGGCGTGAAAACCAAAACCAAAACCAAAAAAAGCATAAAAAAATACAATCCAAACGTAATTTCCTCACTAGCCTCTTAATAGACACTACCGAGGAGCCCAGTGGTTCCTGGATGGAAAATGAATTCTGAGTCAGCCCGCTGGAGATTAAAAAGGTGGAGAGGATGAATAATGATGGAGGGAAAAGCAGCAAGAGAGAGAAAGAGAGAGAGAGAGAGAGAGAGAGAGAGAGAGAGAGAGAGAAAGAGAGGGAAAAAAAATGTGGTGACTCATCAATACTCCCAGCCGAGAATGTGTCGGCATGAAGCACCGCAGCTGAAACGCCTCGCTAATGGGAATGTTTTTCTTAGTTTTTAGTTGACTGTGACTGTCTGAGATGAATGTCTGAGGAGGGCATTTCTGACAACGATTCAGTCTTTTATTTTTATTTTTTTTTCCTTTCATATTTATGATATAAATATCTGTGGGTGTCGACTGCACGTCATATCAGTAATTATTTGGAACAGCAACACCCACGTCGGCGAGACACCAAGTCTCAACCGAGTCATCTGTCTTATTTTCAGCATTCTAAGAGCTAACGTCTTCTTGGTTTTCAGGTGCAAACGTGAACTGCTCCAAATCTATAAATTACATTTAAACACCATATACTTCCATATTCACTAAATGACTTTCTACTAAAAACACAAGAAAGTGATAGGAGGAAAAAACTATTTGTACACGGCAAACAAACAACACTTTGTCCGCTTTGAGGCAAGTTAAGCTAGCTAAGCTAAGCTTCTGCTTTGATATATTCTATCCAGGGATGTTTGCTTCAAACTTTGTACCCTGAACAATGATCTATTGATCTTGAACTTTAAAAAAAAAAAAAAATATATATATATATATATATATATATATATATATATATATATATATATATAATCATATTATATATAATTACACTGATTATTTTCTGGTTGACGTTTTCTGTGAGGAAATAACTTTTTTGCACTAATGTAGAAAAACCTGAGTATAGTGTAAAGTTATCTATATATAATAAATACATATATTTATATAGGATTTGGATGGGATAAAATGTATTTTTTTTCATAAATAAAAAACTGTAATCCATGCTAATCAACTCCGGAGTGAGTACCAATGCCAGGTGTTTTATTCACTGACCTCAACACTGAAAAAGAAAGAAAATGATTCGTTCAGTAATATATTTAAACCCCTCAACTGGCTGCTTGTTTCTGTGACCCACAGCTACTCAAATATCTAAAATAGGTTTAGTGTGTCAGAATTTATCACCCCATTTAAAGCGACTACAAATACTCATTTTCTGAGCAATTTTTTTTTTGTTCGTCTGACCCACTGGCCTCTCAGCTTCAAGCACTAAAACTAAAAGCTGTTTTCATCGCCTGGCTGCTCTCCACCGTATATATGAGTCTGGTGAGTCACATTTTTTAACTTGGGCTTGAACGCTCACCACACGGGTAGAATACTTCATGCACCGGAGTATACGATGGCCCTGAAGTACACACACTTCCTATCATCACTCTATTCCCCAGGCCTCTCCCTGCCACTGGCTGCGTCCATATGTAGCGAATCAAGCCCCTGATGAGACCAGATGTGAGACTTGGCCAGATTTTAAGGCCTCATGTGTAATGTGTGTGTAAATTTTTTTTTTTTTTTATAATCAGACCATCCTTGATGTCGAAACATTACATGCAATCTGTTGTTGTTGCTTTCGTAAGTATGTTGGCGGTGGCCAGGATTTGTTTGCTGTGAGATCAATGCATTATTAAAAGCAGAAAATCGATGTGGCCCTGAATCCATAGAAAGTCTTACATCCAGACAGAGCTTATATACATAATTACACAGTGGCTCAAAGGGAGAATGCCTCTGAAATGGCAGGAACCGTTCTGGACCGAGACGCTGTCCTGACCCATGCTGTGAATTCTCTTTGTGTTATTGTGCAACTCGATAGAACCCTGCTCTCATGCCTACTTGCCTAACATTACCTTGAGACCAGTTATAAAGCTTATATAAGTGAAAAAAAAATAATCAGCAGTAGAGTGGTGTGATATCCTTAGAGTCCTTTTCACCCTGAAGTACATCATTTGTCTTTTTTTTTTAATCTTTACCAATGTAGCTTTGGCAACTCTCAGTGGCAGTCAAAAGCCAAGATAAAAATGGGATAAAATCCATGAGATAGGTCAAACCTGTGCCAAATCAAATATGCAGACCAGTCTGATGATCTGCTGTGGTGACCCTGGACAGGGAGCATCCAAAAGAACAACAACAACAACCAATGTAGCTTTGGCAGTCGTTCTATTTGCTTACCCTCCACCCCAGACTAACAATCTCTTACGAACAGGAACAGCTCTCCATCAATCTTGTCCTCAGCGCTGACCAGTGACATCATGGCCTTGCGGAAAGCATCTCCGCAACATAATGCTACCACCACTATGCTTCGCTGTGGAAATGGTGGCAGTGTTGGTTTTTTAGCACTTTTTGGTGTGCTGGGCAATTAAGCAAGGCCCTTAACCCTCTCTGCTCCAGAGGCGATGTATCATAGCTGCCCTTGTGCTATCCACTGTGCTGTAATAGGGACAGTGGTGCTCAGGTGGTTAAGGTTGTTGATCGGAAGCTCGGGGTTCAAGCCCCAGCCAAGCTGCCACTGTTGGGCAATTGAACAAGACCCTTAACCCCCACTGTATCATAGCTGCCCCTGCTCTCTGACCCCAACTTCCTTACTTGAGATACACAAAGGAAAGAATTCCACTGTGCTGTAATGCATGTGTGGTGATAATAATAAAGGCTTCTAAATTAGGGGTAGTCGTTGCTCAAGTGGTTAAGGCTCTGGGTTGTTAACTGGAAGGAGGGAGTTCAGGCCCCAGCACTGCCAATCTGTCACTGTTGGGCAATTGAGCAAGGCCCTTAACCCTCTCTGCTCCAGGGGTGCTGTATCATAGCTGCCCCTGTACTCTGACCCCAACTTCCTTAGCTGTGATACACAAAGAATAGCTGTTATGTGTGGTGATAATAAAGTCTTCTTCTTTTGGAGTATTCAGGCTACACTTTTCTTATAAACAACTTTTCCAATCTTAGCAGTGGATTTCTCTCCAGCTCCTTCCACAGTTACACTTGGCCCCACGTTGCTTCACTGAATAATTGCCATCTTTCCCCAGGCACAGAATTTTGGTGCTGCCTCCTTGAGGCAGAGTCATGGTTGTTCCATATTCCTTCCATTTTTTAATAACGTTGCTCTGTGGGGTGTTTTGATATAGATGCTGGTGCTGTTTTTAGAACTTGTTTTGATAGCTCTTGGTCTTCAGGATGCTGTTTGCTAAGGTCTGTTTTCTAACAAACTCTGGGCTCTTCCAAGAGCAGGCTTATTTATACTGAGGTCATTTGACACTTCAAGAGGGCGAATACTTACGCAAGGCAGTGTATGTATTCCCAAATACTGCAGTACATTAGTATGCGATTTGAGACACGTGCTGTTGATGTTCCATTAAGCCCAATTAAACGCGACTGCAGCACTGATGAATCAAGTCGCCGATTACAAAATGGGGTTTTGATTTGTTCACAAACAGTTTCACAACTAATGAAGCAAAAATATGAAACTTACAAGAAATCAGGTGGAGAAAACCAAGCAAAGAACCCAATGGCGTAATGTTATTACAATCTCACATATGGTGCAGAAATCGGAGTAAATGCAACTGTAAGATATTTAGCCAAAGAACAGAAAGTTGTAAGTAAACTATAAGATGAAACTAACATGTTATAAACATAACCCCAGTTCTGGTAAGGTCATAATATTTGATAGTGCTGGACAAAATACACTGGTCTTTGTCTTTTCCTGATCATTGTTCGAGGACAAACAACAGGGGGCGCTGTGTGACAAAGATCGAGGTGTAGACTCAGCAAAGGCAGCAAAGTGTTTTATTACAGTCAGCAAAAATAATTTAAAGAAAAAACGAGGAATAATGGATCATTATTTGGATCATTAAAGATTCATTTTGTATATGTTCGGAGTCAGCAGTGTTTACCTCAAAAGTATGGGGGGTTTGGGGGCACAACCGTCAAGTGAGCTGAAGGGATTTAGTCCATGAATACTAGCTTATTCTAAAAGGTTTAGGACACCTGCAAGGTGAGTTTAAGGGGTTTAGGGCATGATTCTGAGTGTTGTTGAGAGGTTTGGGCCACATGTGCCAGGTGAGGTTGAGGGGTTAAGGGCATGAACGTTGGTGACGTTTTAGGGTTGATAGATTTAGGACATGGTACTGGGTGTGGTTGAATGGTTTGGGACACATATCGCCAAGCGAGCTTGATGGGCTTTTGGGCAAATATACTGGGTAAGTCGTAGAGGTGTTGAGCAAGAGGTTAAGGAATACGCCCACCAGGTGAGGTTGAAAAGTTTAGGCCACAAACATTAGTTTAGGTTGAGAGATTTTGGATACAGTCGTAGGTACAGGTTTGGGACAAAGCCAATAAAACGAGGTCTGGGTTAGGGTTAGTGGGTAAGGTTGAGAGGTTTCAGACACACCCACCAGGATAGGTTAAGGTGTTTAGTTCACAAGCATTATCTGAGGTTGAGGGGGTTGGGATAGACCCACCAGGTGAGGTAGCGAAGCTTGGGGCACGAACATGAGCTGAAGGTGAAAGGTTTGGGACACATCCATCAAATGAGCTTGAGTGGTTTGAGGCATAAACAGTGGGATAAGTGATTGAAGTTACATCCACTTAGATAAAAGGCTGCGTGTCTAGACATTCTTTGAGGGTGAGAGGTTTGGGATACAGCAAGCATGTGAGGTGGAATGACTTGAGCTATAAACATTAAGTGAGGTCAAGCAGACAAACCTACAAGATGTTACAAAAGGCTGAGGGGGTTGATGTAAGATGGGCGAGGTTTAAAGGTACCGGAACAAACAGTGGGAACGGTTACGGGGTTTGGGATACACCGATGAAGTGAGGTTAGGGGCTAGAACTCATTCCTGTAATCAAGGCTAGTTTAGAAACCCACCCTTCTACACTCACACTGGATTATTGTGCTTGCACAATAAAACGAAATTATTAGCAGCATGCTTTAACCATGTGTCGATCCTTGTCATTCTTGCTAGGCCTAAAACTGACCCGAGCTACTATAATATATATTTTTGGGGTGGGGGGGGGGCATTTGGACTTTCTTTGAGAGGTTTGTGTCTTGTGTCTCGTTTCCTTGTTGTAGCTACACTCTAGTATAACATAAAGAAAACATCACACATTAACGGATTTCCATGCTAACAATGAAATCAATGCGAAATGGCTGACATGTTCATAGTGTAAACAAAACTAGCTCAAGCCTAGGTAAAGGTAAAGGTGGACGTGTGGGCGGAGCTAAACATACACCCCCCCTTTATTGTCTCCCGCGCTTTACGCTGATTGGCGGCTCACGCTCGGGTTTAGCCCCGCCCCTGGACCGTCCGCAGAGAAGCAACAGCTTCTTTCATCGCGAGGATGCCGAACACGTAGCAGCAGTAAAGCGCTACACTGTAACAGCTGTGCGCGTGGAGAGAGAGAGACAGAGAGACAGAGACAGAGAGAGAGAGAGAGAGAGAGAGATGCTTTGCGGATTATTGAGCTTGAGCTTGAAACAGCGGGAGGGAATTCGGATATAGCACGGATATGGATGTGTCAGTCAGTTAAAGCTTGATTTTTTTTTTCGTCGTCAAATTTTGCTTGTGGTTGTTCTCCTTCTCACGTGATGGTCTAGTCCGAACTGCGCTTCATGTTGGAAGCTTCATGATGGATTATTTGCTGGTTTTGTGCAGCCTTTTGCTGCCTGTGGTGTCTGCTGTTGAAGGTAAGTAAGTGCTTTTGTTCACAAAAAAAAAAAAACAAAGCCGAAAGTGTCCGGTTTTCAGGCGTAATTCTTCTCTCCGTGGGTGAATTTCACACACACACACACACACACACACCAGTAAGTCAGTCATCTCTTCCAGTTTAGGAACCAGTTTGTATCGGAATGCAGATCTGAATTCAGAGCACGCGGACAAACCTCACTATCCTCCACATTGTTTGTGTTTTAGATTAGTAAATATGACTTTATTGTTTATCTAAGGTTTGGGAAACATCACCAAGGTGGACGCTTGGTGAAAATGGGTGTCCGGTTCGAACCTGCAGGTTTTTGTTTCCCCTCAATATGGCACAATAGCATCTCTGTGCAATGCAGTGATTACATGTTTGGGGTGTTCAATGCCTTGGCTTTGTTCCAAACCCAAACGCGCCTCACATACACACACACACACACACACACAAACAGACAGCCACACACACACACACACACAAAAAAAAAATCATGGGTGTGTGATGATGCTGTGTACATGTTGCATGCATGGCTAACAGGTCAAGCTGAATGACTTCAGAGGTGCAGCAGCAGAACGGCACACCTTTTCAGGTCAGGATGTCGCGCCGTCGTGTCCGTCACGCCCGCCTAGCGGGCGGCTGAAGCTCCGTCTGCTCCGGAGACGAAGTGCGGGTCAGCGTCGACGGTGTAGTGTTAAACACACACCAAGAACACTGGCGCAAAGGTGTGGATCCTCGCTCCCTGCTGGCCGTAAAGTCATAAAGCACACTTTATGCCCCAGTCAGGAAATGCTTCCCAGGCACTTCTTCCTGTCACTAATCATTTTGAGGGGCTGCTTATAATTTGTAACGAGAACACACACACACACTCAGGCAGCATTGTCCTCGAAGCTCGGCTGGGTCTAGGTCTGGAGAATCTCCACCGGAGGGAAGGGAAGAATTGCCGCCTTCTCGCTTCACCTCGTGCTGGCTCGATTCCTCATCAGTTTCAGTGTCAGCAGGAGAGCTCAATCGATGCTGTGTGTGTGTGTGTGTGAGACAGAGTGAGACACTCTGAGGCCAGGCTGTCACGGCGGTTTCCTAGCAGAGCGCATTAGTTATACATCCCATGGAGGTCAAGTGGGCACCGTTTCCACTGTGACAGGAGAGAAAGTGTGAAACGGCTCCTCTCGGTCCCTCGAGTCAACCCGGCTCCATCTGTCAGGAGAAGTCAAGGGACCGTCTGAAAATGATGCTCTGTACATGGAGGTGCCTTCAATTGTCTGAGGTTGACGACTTGTATTAATCTTTCAGAAGTCATTACAAACACCGACAGCTTGGCTTTATGTACAGCCGAATTCTCAAATCTGATTTCTGTAGGTTTTCTTGTGTGGAGGACGCTCTAAATAATCCAAAGTTAAGGAGACTCTTATTACCATTTTATGAAGGAGTCTCCAGTGTAAGTGCTGGTGTTTTTTTTTTTTGTCAGTATTGGAAATATTGACTGATATTCACTGCTCTGATATCAGTTTCCAAATGAAGCCTTGTGTTATTACTTTAAATATAAACATAGAGCATAAATTATCGCTACGATTTTGTACAACACCTGCATTTCAACCAATCCGGACAAGGGGGCGTGTCTATTTACCTGTCAATCACTTTTACTGCCAAGTACTTAAACTTACCACTTACCATTTTTGTCGAACCCTAGGTATATTCGGCCAAAAAACACTATCTCTTTAGAATGATCATTTTGGCTAGTTACAATACAATTAGGGTGACGTGTATATGTGCAAGGTGTGTTTACAGCATAAAATGTAATGTTTTTTTGAGTCATTTAGACTAGGATTGGATCTGTATCGCTATAACTAGCTCTAACACGTATAGCTAATGTATAATAATGTTATTACATTGTTATTACAATAACCCGTTTGCTAACGTTTAAGGATGTCAAGTGTTTTTCCATCTTTTTTTATTTCTTAACCGATCTGACACTAGCGCCGACCCAAGCTGTGCGAGACAGCCATCGCCTCATGCTTCGAGAAGATCTACGCGCCGTGTTCACGTCCATGATACGGCACTCTGCGACGCCCAGATACTAGACTCGAGAGAAAATCGCTCGAGTAATCCTCAGGAGTGTCCACAAGAAAAACCGGCGACATCCAGCGATCTTCTTCAGTCGAGCGCAAAGCAAAGGCGCAATTTCAAAGAGCCAGCGTGGTCATAAGGAATTGATCAAAGCTTCAAAGCAACTTACATCTAATTATAATTAGATGAATATTTCACACAGCGAGATGCTCTTAAATTCACCCTGTTCATGCTGTAATTTACACACCAATGAGAAGGAGCTCTACAATATGCATAAACAGTGTGAGAATGTGTGTGTGTGTGTTGTGTTTGCACGTCCGTGCACTAGTGTGTGTGTGTGTTTCTACACCGCCTGAACTGTATTTTCCGGAGACCTAATCGGCTAAGTTGACGTTCTGCTCTGAATATTTCATGCAGGAGCTCGCAGATGTGAGAGCGGCGCTAATTTGAAGCGAGCGCTCAGCCTCATCGAGCGGCGCCTCAACAAAGTGAATAAAACATTAGCATGTGCGCTAGCCATGCGCCGGCTAGTTTTGCTCCACTGATTGGAGTATATTTAGAGGACAGTAAATGCCCCGGGGGGTGCTGCGTGCCTCTGTATGGGCAAAGCAACAGGGCCTTATTCCATCTGAGCCACAGGCTTTTGCTGTTGAGGATAGATAAACCAAGGCAGCGTTATCTATATGCTGGCACAAATATAGTGATTAGGCATGCAGCAGATAATGCAGAGAGAGAGAGAATGCTAATCCGTGATGAGCTCAGGGTTGGAAGAGGAAAAGGGACTGGATGCATGCGATGTTTCTTTATGTTTGGATATATTTGTTTACCGATTATCTTCGGCTTACAGAGACACTTATGGACAGCAAGTTGGCCGCAACCGAGCTAGCGTGGACCACCTATCCAGAAAGCGGGGTGAGTACGAGTGTCTGTAGTTGCCTACCTACACACTTATGTTTGTAGACAAAGGACAAAGGAAAACAGTCTCCACGGATGAAAAGATTTCTCCCTTAGGCAGCTTCCATGTATGAAAAAAAAAAACATTTTTCCTCCTACATCTGAAATACACTGCCATATGACTGCTAAGGGAATTAAACACCACATATTCTGACCTTAAGCTTGACAGACCTCTCCCAACCCACCCAACCCCCTCCGCCCCCTTTCCATCCAGCTCCCGTAGTACGATTTGTCTTTGGACTCTGCATGCAGAGTCAGTCAATGGAAACGATGGGTTGCCATGGCAACAATCTTAAGCGGTCCGGTCCTTTCTGCTGGCTGGCGCTCGTTGTCTGGCATGTCGAAACCCATACATCATTATAAGTAATGCGCTCCCGCGTGCCCCGAGATAAACACATGCTTTCCCCCTCGCCGCGCCGCTTCTTAATTGTGTAGCGCGAAGTTCCCCGACCCAAATGTCACCTTGGAAAATGGATTACATTTACCCAGATTGAGAATGAGAATTCACTCAGGCGTTTTGGAGAGCGTTATGTCTGGTCCGAAACTCGAAAGAATGCTCGGGTGCGACCTGTAGATCTGTTTAAGAATGACGAGAGCCAGAACTCGCATAATTTTCAGAAGATCTGATCCTTGCTTGCCAATTAAACGGCCAGTATAGCCTCAAACAGCCTGCACATGATTCTGCCTCCTCTGTTGACATTTCAAGCATCACACTTTTCTATTTTCTCCTCACTCGATCTTTCCTCTCAGTGGGAGGAGGTCAGCGGCTACGACGACTTCATGAACCCCATTCGAACCTACCAAGTGTGTAACGTCCTGGAGCCCAACCAGAACAACTGGCTTCGGACAGACTTCATCCCTCGCCGAGGTGTGCTGCGTGTCTACGTGGAGCTCAAGTTCTCCGTGCGAGATTGTGCTAGCATTCCCAACATCCCCGGCTCCTGCAAAGAGACTTTCAACCTGTTTTATTATGAGTCTGACGGAGACACTGCGACAGAGAACAGCCCTCCATGGCGGGAGAACCCTTACGTGAAGGTCAGATGCGACCGGGGTTTTTGGGAGACTTCAAGGGTGGGGTTGTTTCTGTTTGGAATAATTACGGAGTGTTGGGGCAACTGTGTTAGGGGGACATTAAGGGCGGGGCTATTTCTGTTTGGAATAAGTATGTGATGATGTTACATTCATATCTTTCAAGTGGAGAGACAAACCATAGGGTACAACTACATCCATAGATTTAGAAACTGATTTTTCTGTTTCAAGTGTTTCTGCATTCTTATGTGGTGATTTTAAGATACATATCCTTCGGCATGTTTGACTTGACCACTTCTTGATCCTTTGACCCTTTGGCTCCAGGTGGACACCATTGCCCCTGACGAGAGCTTCTCTCTGTTAGAGTCAGGGATCGTCAACACCAAATTACGCAGCTTCGGACCTCTCTCCAAAGCCGGTTTTTACCTGGCCTTCCAGGATTTGGGTGCTTGTATATCCTTGGTCTCTGTCCGGGTCTTCTTCAAGAAGTGCTCCACTACCATCGCTAGCTTCGCAGTCTTTCCTGAAACAGCGACAGGCGCAGAGGCCACTTCGCTGGTCATCGCCACCGGCGCTTGCGTACCTAACGCCGTTGAGGTGTCCGTCCCCCTCAAGCTCTACTGCAATGGAGATGGCGAGTGGATGGTTCCCGTGGGATCCTGCACCTGCATGCCAGGCTTTGAGCCAGCCAAGAAAGACACCCAGTGTCAGGGTAAGTGGGGTTTATCAGGCCTTAAGTGTCTGTTCCTAGAAGCCTGTTTTGAGAATTTTCTGGCACAAGGCACAATTTGGAAAGCATAGATGCCAAGGTCGTAAGGTGGGTTTTATTTCTTTTAACGCCATCAGTGATTATTTCGAGGTCAGAAAGGGGTCTTTGGCAGTTTTCTTTGCAGAGATACAGTGAATTATCAGGTTCCTCAATGGCTTAAAAGGATTAAACATGGAAGAACTAATTGGACGGTGAAGTTGTTAGTCACAAGGCTCACAGAACTCGAGAGAGGGGCTTTCAGTGCGAATTAGAATTAGAGTTTCGCTACGAATTAGACGGACAGGCGGATTTGTAGAAGCTCTTTATGTTTGGAAGAATGTGAGGGATTGGCTACAGCTGGTGTGTGCACACTCCCGTGTCTCCTCCGAGCTGGAGCATGCTGAACAGAGGGAGAGAAAAGCCGATCAGTAACGGGTGGAGGACTGCAGCAGCGTCAGAGAACAAAGCTTCCAGCAAG
Source organism: Hemibagrus wyckioides (assembly GCF_019097595.1). Lineage (NCBI taxonomy): Eukaryota > Metazoa > Chordata > Actinopteri > Siluriformes > Bagridae > Hemibagrus > Hemibagrus wyckioides. Next base: position 1,674,577 of record NC_080716.1, read on the forward strand.
AGCTGCTCCTGACAGATCTGACAAGGTCCTAACAGAGCGATAGAGCGGAGACGGATGGTGCTGCCGAAAAAGAGAGGGGGATGTACTAACCGAGTGAGACCGAGTGAGCCGGAGAGAGATAGTGGGGGATCTTAAAGGAAACAAACAAATAAAAAGAGAGGCAGAGACCGAGAGAGAGAGAGGGAGAGAGAGAGAGAGAGGGCCAATCAGGGAGGGGTATGGGGGGGGATGAAAGTCAATACAGACTGGGGTAATAAAGAAGCAACCTGCAGATGCAGTGGAGTTCCACAGAGTTCAAAGTTCAGATGAGCTTCATTCGTTTCCATATGGTCACTCAAGGTTAAGGTCAAGCCTTAAAGGACTGATAGATGATTCCCTGCTGGGTTTTTGCACGCCATCAGACCACCACTCGGCCAAGAGCTGAGAAGGGTGTGGGGGTGGTGTGGGGGTGGGTTATTTGTGTAGCGAGATAGAGAGTGAGGATGGAGGTGGGGGTTTAATTTCCTCTATCACCTCTCTGGCTGGACACAGCTAACGCTTACCTCAGGCAGCTCTGCTAGCATTTATCTGTCAGCCTGGGCATGCTGTCACTCTCCCTGTCTCTCACTATGTATCTGTCTGTCCATCCTGTTATTCCCATCTCTCTCTCTCTCTCTCTCTCTCTCTCATTTGCTTAAGTTTTTGTCGTTCTGAATTGAACCTGTTCATTTTCTCTCTCTCTCAGCTGTACACGCATATTTCTCACCCACCAAATCTCTGTGTTCTGCAGTCTCTTGGATTTGCTGCTCTACCTCACTCTCTCACCACATCCATCTTTCTAAATCTTTTCCCCATTGTTCTCTCCTTCTCTACCTTACATTCTCTCTCTCTTGTATCTCATCTCTCCCTGTATCTCTCCCCTGTTCTGTTTCTCCCTCTTTCATTTTTCCTCATTACTTTCTCTCACATGACTTTTTCTGTTCATCTCTCTCTCTCTCTCTCTCTCTCTCTCTCTCTCTCCCCAATTTTTTTACTATCTTTTCTCTCTGTCTCTGTCTCTCTCTGTTTCCTTCTCTGCTTTCTCTTTCTCTCTTCCTCCATCTCTCTCTCTTTCTCTCTCTCTCTCAATCTTTTCTATCCTGTCTTTCTCCTTTACATTATCTGTTTCTCATTGCTCTTTCACTGTGATCTCTCTCTCTCTCTCGCTCTCTCTCTCAATCTTTACTATCCTTTCTCTCTTTTACTTGATCTGTTTCTCCTCCCTCTTTCACTTTGATATGTCTCTTTCTTCAACTTTTTTCCTACCTTCTCTTCTCTCTCTCTCTCTCTCTCTCTCTCTCTGCCTCTGTCTCTGTCACACGCCCTCTTTCTCTCTCCCTCTTTCTCTCTCCTGGCATATATTCTCTTTCTCAACCTTTTCTATCATTTCTCTCTCCTTTACTTCATCTGTTCCTCCTCCTCCTTTCACTGTGATATGTCTCTCTCGTCAACTCTTTTGTACCTTCTCTCTCTCTCTCTCTCTCTCTCTCTCTATCTCTGTCTGTCCCTCTCAAGCTCTCTCTTTCCCTCTCCCTCCATATGTCTCTCTTTCTCTCTCTTTGTCTCTCCCCATATGTCTGTATCTTTGCCTATTATCCCCCCTCCCCTCTCTCTGTCTCTCTCTCCCTCCCTCCCTCTCTCTCTCTCTCTCTCTCTCTCTCTCTCCTCTCATCCTCCCTACTTCACCCTGTACCTATCTGAATGCTGAGCGCCGCGCCTGTTAAGGGGCCACGCGCTCGGATTTTCCACTTTCTTATTATCCTCACACTCTCTCCTTCAGTCAGGAACTAATATATATCATGGGTGGAATACTGAAGCAGGCCCGCTAGCCGAGGTGTAATTCAGCCGCTGCAGTGTGTAGAGCAATAACGCAGGCAGCCGGCATTCCAATGTGACTCGCCGCTCTTCAAGCTATTTCCACGTTGATTCCTTTCAGAGCCGGATGGAGGAGGGCGTGGCGCTCCGATCTCTTCTGCTGCAAAAAAAGCACCTGCTTTTCACCACGTCGTCTTGTTAAATCCTGTAGAATCCCTGCGTCACATCTGGGCTCTAATAATTATCCTGCTATGTTTCTGATACCATACGATACAATCTTTGTGTTTTAGCCACTAGCAGACACTGATCCCGGTGCAAGGTGATGCTATAGAGGTGCCACTGTTTTTTTTTTCTTCAGTGTGAGACATAAATTATGAAGGAAGAAGAAGGAATAGTGAGCAAGGTCACAGATCAGATTGGAAAGTATGTCCAATGTGTCCACAGTATATCGGATATGTGTCCATAACGTGTCCATATATGGTAAAAGAATATCACATTATGACCAAAAGATTGCCAGCATATCCATGTATGTCCAGTATGTCCAAAGTGTCCTCAGCATGTCTAGTATGTTCAGCATATTTGTATAGTATGTCCACAGTATGCGTACTACACTATTTTGCCAAAGGTTTTGGGACACCCCTCTAAATCAGGTATTGAGTTCAGGTGTTGTTGTTCAGGGGTTGAGCTCGGCCCTTAGTTCCAGGGAAAGGAACTCTTAATGCTTCAGCTTCATACCAAGACATTTTGGACAATATCATGCTTTGTGGGAACAGTTTGGGGGTGACCCCTTCCTGTTCCAACATGACTGCACACCAGTGACCAAAGCAAGCTCCATAAAGACATGGATGAGTGAGTTTGAGCGAGTCCTGACCTCAACCCCACAAAACACCTTTAAGATGAATTAGAGTGGAGTCTGCGAGCCAGACCTTCTCGTCCAACATCAGGGCCTGACCTCACAAATGCACTTCTAGAGGAATGGTAAAAAGTCCCCTATACACACTCCTAAACCGTCCCAAAAGAGTTGAAGCTGTTGTAGCTGCAAAGGGCGGGCCAACTCTCTATCAAATTCATGTGCATGTAAAGGTAGACGTCCCAAAACTTTTGGCAATATAGTATATGTCCAAGTTATTTAAGATCCTGTATGTAAAAAAAAAATTGTTCATCATATTAAATGAGAGTGTGATGAAGTGCAGGACACTGAATGCTTACTAAACTATCACTAATAAATATTAAAATATTAAATGGCTTCGTGCAGAATAATTTATTTCCTGGTTCATTATAACAAATTTAAAAAAAATATTATATACTCTTTTTTTTAATTTATGAACTACATCTCAAAATTCTTTGTCCAGACAGACAAACACGCCTTTTCCTTCTGCTTCCTTTCCCTCACAGCATGCACTCCCGGCTCCTTCAAGTCCAAGCAGGGTGAAGGCTTCTGCATCCCGTGTCCACCTTTCAGCCGTGCCACGTCCGCGGCGTCCGGTGTCTGCCCGTGTCAGAACGGATATTACCGCGCCGACGGCGACTCTCCTGACTCGCCCTGCACCAGTGAGTCTCCTGTGTTTCCCTGCCTTGTTGAACATGTTTAATTTGCCTGATGACACCGAATAAAAAAGCAATAAAGGCCACCTTCCTCACCATTATCAAAGCGAATCCCGGAACCACTTAGCCCGCAGGCTAATTGCGCACACGCACGCAGATTGAATCAGCAATATTGCATGCACTCACGCAAAGCCTGTGCAACCGAGGGCTCGATTAGTCGCCGCAAAGATCGCATGTTATGAATGGATTTCACAGAGGAGCGTGCACTTAATATCAGTCAGGAAGAAAAGTCCGATTAGAATTTTTTTCCCAGAGGCTCGTTTGGTTTGTGTCTAACTGCAGCCTCTGCTTTTAATTACTTTGCATTCTAACTCTCCGAGCGAGATCCATCGTTTCTGAAATCCGTCCTGTCAGACAAGGGCTCCTTCAAGGGGTGGGGGGTGACGCTCTCGGAATGAATATGTGCGAGGCGATTAGCTGATTCGATCGAAGCGACTCGAAATAAACGCCTGCTTTTATCTGACCCTTTGAGGCATTAGAGTTGATCTGGTGGAGTTGAGCAGCGTGAGCTTTCACACGCCGGTGTTTTAGCCAAGACCCATGTAGCACAGCGAGGGGCTAAAATGTAACAATACGCTAGCTTCAGATCGGTGTACTGTGGTGTTGCTGTAATATGTAGATTCAGTTGTGTTGTTATGGTTACGTTAGTCTGTAACGAGTACGTGAACAGTTGTACAAGATGGTAATAAATTGTACTAGGTTGTATATTTGGTTGATGTCCAGGTGTTGTAACAGGTGTTAATGATGAGATAAACGTACTAGATTGTTATGGAGGGGGTAATACCTGTAATAGATGTCGTAAGAGAGTAATAGGTGTTGTGGTAGTTGTGCTAGTTTGGAATAGATGTTGTTACAGGTGTAGTACCTTGTGGTAAAAGGTGCAGAAGAATGTGAAAGGCGGTGTTATAGTATATATATATATGGTATAATTTGTACAAGGTTGTAATTACAGTGTTAGAGATGTACTGTTTTATGATAAATGTAGTTATAGGTTGTGATCTAGTTGTTGGAACAGGTGTAAAAGATTGCAGTAGGTGTTCTGGTGTACTGTGTTGTAACAGGTGTAGGAATACGTGTAATAGATTGTAACAGGTTGTATTACATGTTGTTATAGGTGTAGTAGGTTGTGGTAGATGTTGTTACAGTTGTAGTAGGTTGTAAAAGATGTTACAGGTGTAGTAGGTTGTAATAGATGTTGTTACAGGTGTAGTAGGCTATAATAGATGTTACTGGTGTAGTAGGTTGTAATAGATGTTGTTACAGGTGTAGTAGGCTATAATAGATGTTACTGGTGTAGTAGGTTGTAATAGATGTTGTTACAGGTGTAGTAGGCTATAATAGATGTTACAGGTGTAGTACGTTGTGGTAGATGTTAGAGGTATAATAGACTGTAATAGATGTGATGTTATAGGTGTAGTAAGTTGTAATAGATATTGTTGCAGGTGTAATAGGTTGTAATAGATGCTGTTACGGGTGTAGTAGGTTGTAGTAGATGTTGTTACATTTGTAGTAGGTTGTAATAGATGTTACGGGTGTAGTAGGTTGTAGTAGATGATGTTACAATTGTAGTAGGCTGTAATTGATGTTACAGGTGTAGTAGGTTGTGGTAGATGTTGTTACAGTTGTAGTAGGTTGTAATTGATGTTACAGGTGTAGTAGGCTGTAATTGATGTTACAGGTGTAGTAGGTTGTGGTAGATGTTGTTACAGTTGTAGTAGGCTGTAATTGATGTTACAGGTGTAGTAGGTTGTGGTAGATGTTGTTACAGTTGTAGTAGGCTGTAATTGATGTTACAGGTGTAGTAGGTTGTGGTAGATGTTGTTACAGTTGTAGTAGGCTGTAATTGATGTTACAGGTGTAGTAGGTTGTGGTAGATGTTGTTACAGTTGTAGTAGGTTGTAATTGATGTTACAGGTGTAGTAGGTTGTGGTAGATGTTGTTACAGTTGTAGTAGGCTGTAATTGATGTTACAGGTGTAGTAGGTTGTGGTAGATGTTGTTACAGTTGTAGTAGGCTGTAATTGATGTTACAGGTGTAGTAGGTTGTGGTAGATGTTGTTACAGTTGTAGTAGGCTGTAATTGATGTTACAGGTGTAGTAGGTTGTGGTAGATGTTGTTACAGTTGTAGTAGGCTGTAATTGATGTTACAGGTGTAGTAGGTTGTGGTAGATGTTGTTAGAGGTGTAATAGACTGTAATAGATGTGATGTTATAGGTGTAGTAAGCTGTAATAGATATTGTTGCAGGTGTACTAGGTTGTAATAGATGTTTTTACGGGTGTAGTAGGTTGTTAGAGATGTTACAGGTGTACTCGGTTGTAATAGAAGTTGGTACAGGTGTAGTAGGTTGTAATAGATGTTGTTACAGGTGTACTAGGTTGTAGTCTGTCATAGGTGTAATCGGTGTTGTTATAAATGTACACTTGTTATGAGAGGTGTTATACCTATATGAGGCATTATAAGGTGTTGTAAGAGTGTCATAGGTGTGGTAGTAGCTGTACTACAGCGTAATAGATGTTACTATGTTGCAATCTAATTGTTATAAAAGCTGTCGAAGATTGTAAGATGTGTTGTTATAGTTGTTGTAGTTTGCAATGTGGAATGTTAGGTATTGTAATAGATTTAGAAATAAATGTAATAGATAGTAGTTAGGGGAATGTGCTCTAATAGATTATCATATTTAGATTATAACAGCTGTTGTCAGATTGTACTAGTTGTATTAGGTGTACGAACTTGTAGTCTAAATGTGTTGGAATACCTGTAATAGACTATAACAAGTGTTGTATAAGATGTATAAGATTGTAACAGGTGTTGTAGTACATGTAGTAGGTGTTCTCATGGTTGTAGTCTAGGTGTTGTAATAGGTTTTGTTACCAGTGTAGTAGGCTGTAATAGATGTTGTGTCAGGTGCAGTAGGCTGTAACAGATGTTGTTACAGGTGTAGTAGGCTGTAACAGATGTTGTTACAGGTGTAGTAGGCTGTAATAGATGTTGTTACAGGTGTAGTAGGCTGTAATAAATGTTGTTACAGGTGGAGTAGGCTGTAATAGATGTTGTGTCAGGTGTAGTATGTTGTAATGAATGTTGTTACAGGTGTAATAGGTTGTAATAGATGTTTTTACAGGTGTAGTATGTTGTAATAGATGTTGTGTCAGGTGTAGTAGGCTGTAATAAATTTTGTTACAGGTGTAATAGGTTGTAATAGATGTTTTTACAGGTGTAGTAGGCTGTAATAGATGTTGTGTCAGGTGTAGTATGCTGTAATAAATGTTGTTACAGGTGTAATAGGTTGTAATAGATGTTTTTACAGGTGTAGTATGTTGTAATAGATGTTGTGTCAGGTGTAGTAGGCTGTAATAAATGTTGTAACAGGTGTAGTAGGCTGTAATAGATGTTGTGTCAGGTGTAGTATGTTGTAATGAATGTTGTTACAGGTGTAATAGGTTGTAATAGATGTTTTTACAGGTGTAGTATGTTGTAATAGATGTTGTGTCAGGTGTAGTAGGCTGTAATAAATTTTGTTACAGGTGTAATAGGTTGTAATAGATGTTTTTACAGGTGTAGTATGTTGTAATAGATGTTGTGTCAGGTGTAGTATGTTGTAATGAATGTTGTTACAGGTGTAATAGGTTGTAATAGATGTTTTTACAGGTGTAGTAGGCTGTAATAGATGTTGTGTCAGGTGTAGTATGCTGTAATAAATGTTGTTACAGGTGTAATAGGTTGTAATAGATGTTTTTACAGGTGTAGTATGTTGTAATAGATGTTGTGTCAGGTGTAGTAGGCTGTAATAAATGTTGTTACAGGTGTAATAGGTTGTAATAGATGTTTTTACAGGTGTAGTATGTTGTAATAGATGTTGTGTCAGGTGTAGTATGCTGTAATAAATGTTGTTACAGGTGTAATAGGTTGTAATAGATGTTTTTACAGGTGTAGTATGTTGTAATAGATGTTGTGTCAGGTGTAGTAGGCTGTAATAAATTTTGTTACAGGTGTAATAGGTTGTAATAGATGTTTTTACAGGTGTAGTATGTTGTAATAGATGTTGTGTCAGGTGTAGTATGCTGTAATAAATGTTGTTACAGGTGTAATAGGTTGTAATAGATGTTTTTACAGGTGTAGTATGTTGTAATAGATGTTGTGTCAGGTGTAGTAGGCTGTAATAAATGTTGTTACAGGTGTAATAGGTTGTAATAGATGTTTTTACAGGTGTAATATGTTGTAATAGATGTTGTGTCAGGTGTAGTAGGCTATAATAAATGTTGTTACAGGTGTAATAGGTTGTAATAGATGTTGTTACAGGTGTAGTAGGTTGTAATAGATGTTGTTTCAGGTGTAGTATGCTGTAATAAATGTTGTTACAGGTGTAATAGGTTGTAATAGATGTTTTTACAGGTGTAGTATGTTGTAATAGATGTTGTGTCAGGTGTAGTATGCTGTAATAAATGTTGTTACAGGTGTAATAGGTTGTAATAGATGTTTTTACAGGTGTAGTATGTTGTAATAGATGTTGTGTCAGGTGTAGTAGGCTGTAATAAATTTTGTTACAGGTGTAATAGGTTGTAATAGATGTTTTTACAGGTGTAATATGTTGTAATAGATGTTGTGTCAGGTGTAGTATGCTGTAATAAATTTTGTTACAGGTGTAATAGGTTGTAATAGATGTTTTTACAGGTGTAGTATGTTGTAATAGATGTTGTGTCAGGTGTAGTAGGCTGTAATAAATTTTGTTACAGGTGTAATAGGTTGTAATAGATGTTTTTACAGGTGTAGTATGTTGTAATAGATGTTGTGTCAGGTGTAGTAGGCTGTAATAAATGTTGTTACAGGTGTAATAGGTTGTAATAGATGTTTTTACAGGTGTAATATGTTGTAATAGATGTTGTGTCAGGTGTAGTAGGCTATAATAAATGTTGTTACAGGTGTAATAGGTTGTAATAGATGTTGTTACAGGTGTAGTAGGTTGTAATAGATGTTGTTTCAGGTGTAGTAGGCTGTAATAAATGTTGTAACAGGTGTAGTAGGCTGTAATAGATGTGTCAGGTGTAGTAGGCTGTAATAAATGTTGTTACAGGTGTAATATGTTGTAATAGATGTTGTTATAGGTGTAGTAAGTTGTAATAGATGTTGTTATAGGTGTATTAGGCTGTAATAGATGTTGCTACAGGCATAGTAGGCTATAATAAATGTTACAGGCAAAGTAAATTGTAATAGATGTTACAGGTGTAGTAGATTGTGATAGCTGTTGTTACAGGTGTAGTAGGTAGTAATAGCTGTTTTAATACCTTTAATTAACTGTAACTGGATGTTTTAATACCTGGACTAGATTGTAGTGGATTTTAAAAAGGTTGCAGTAGTTGTCGTTTGTGAAAATGATAGTGTTTGTAAATGATTGCAATAGCACTATGTTATGTTGTAGTGGGTGTGGCAATAAGTGTAATAGATTGTAATGTATCGTAACAGATGTGTAACAGACTGTAGCAGTTGCTTCTGGACTTTTGAGGGTTTTAAAAAATGTGTAATAGATTGTAATACATGTTGTAATAGACTGTATTAGAAGTTGTAATAGATTGTAATATATGTGTAATAGCTTGTAATAGGTGTAATAGATTGTAAAGGAGTGTAATAATTGTTTTGGGTTAATTAGAACTGATCTGCACTGTTGTGTTATGTTGTGCTATGTTGTATATTAACAGTATGATTTTTGCATCATGTTTCTCCAACCAGAGAGCAGATGGAGATAAAAACGAAATGAAGTCGAGGGGCCACAGGTTACCTGTAATAATTCATCATTAAATAATTAGCAAAAACAGATATAATCACTTTGCAATAACCATCTGCTGCCTATTAATTTAGACGGCTCACATAATAGTGAGCGTTCAGCGCTGTACGTTCAAGAGAAAAGAGGTTTACTAACAGACCAGTGCCGTGATTCATGTTTACACGAGAAACGTTGTAATGAATGAAACCTCGCTCTTTTTTTAGCGCCGAGAAGACGAGGATGAGGAGGGTGAATGAGGATTTGATGATTTTTTTTTTTCTTTTTTTATTATTGGACTGCAGAAGTTAAAAATAGAAATAGATTTTTTTTACTTTCTTAATAGTGGGCTAAATTTAATTATACTTGTAAGGTAGCTCACAAGCTGTTTCAATAACGCTGGAAGCTTTCGCACACTCCAGCTCTACTGTAACCTAATGTAATGCCGCATTATACGCTGTTACGCCGCACAGCATCATGCTGCTCCATACTGCAAGACAACAGACCCCAAGGCTCGAATCCAGGCATCTCAGATAGGACAGTTTGAATCGAATCCAAAATGATTGGCTCCTTTCAGAAAGAAACATTATACAAAATGATTTTTCCCACTCAAACATTTTGAGGATTTTTTTTTCCCTTTTCCTATAACCAGGACTGAACAAGAAAAGCTTTTCTGTCTCGTAAAATCCCGGTGTGGGGTGCCAATACTTTTTTCTTTTTCTTTTTTTTAAATAAATATTAGAAACACATATTAAGCACATTGTCTCATTCCTATGTTATTATATTTCTAATATGTAAACCTTATAGGTTATATATAAAGGGTGCCAATAATTAATATCTCAATTTCATTTCTTTTGGATGGGATATAGTTTTACCTTTTAGAGCCTTGTTTTTTTTCCCCCTTAAACAGCGTTCACTTCGAAAATAATCGGAAAATCAATCCGTTTTAAATACGAGGTTATTGCAGTACAAGTGGAATTTTATTTATTCGACAGATGAAAAACATGAAAATGGAGAGAAAGTCAAAAATGTTTATAAATAATATAAATAAATATATTATATGTATGTTAAATGTTATCTAAATTATAATATAATTAAATTATATAATATAAATAAATATATTATTAAATATTATATAGTATCTAAATTATAATATAATTAAAATATATAATATAAATAAATATATTATTAAATATTATATAGTATCTAAATTATAACAGAATTAAAATATATAATATAAATAAATATATTATAATATTATATATATTATATAAATGAACAAAAGATTAGATTGTTTGTTAGTTCTGAAATTAAAAGCAAATATCCCCCAACATTTTATATTTTTTATTTTTTTTAATGGAGACAGTGTGGCGTTCTAAATGTAAATCACGCTGCATATATTGCACCGTTGCCAAGCCGCTGGTTTCGTTCACTCTCCCAGGAGCACGTCGTAGTCGGGCGATATTTCAGGACTTGTCTCACCACGGAGGAGGAAGGAAAGCGAGTTAAAACACTTCTCACAGCTGCTGAAAGGGTAATTACTAGAAATTGGCTTAAGGCTGAAACCCTAATTAACAGAATCAATACGCAGGTGCCGAGGAGGAGATATTTCACCTGTTGGAAAAAATTCTCGGAAAATAGGGATTAAAAACGTGAAGCGCGTGCTGTAAAGCGTATAACTTGCTTTAAGTAGTAGAAGCTGTGGTATAAGAGGAATAAAACGCTTGACGCGAGAGGCTTCTTTCTTCACCCTCCTCCCTGAGCATCTTCTTCCTCACTTAATTTCACGTCTTATCATGCAGCACTGTTTTAATAGAACATAATTTATAAATAAATGACAAAAACCCTCAGAGGGTTAAGCCGCGCCGCCCGAGGCGATGCTGCCCCTGCTCCGACTCTGAGCATCGTTAAGCAGCAAAACGTCCGCTTCAATTTTCACCCGGATCCCTCGACTTTAACTTAAAGCGACAGTCTAGCGGAAAAAAAACACACGTTTAAACAATTTTCCATCTTCTCCCCTGCGGAGTCGAGGAGCAAAGACATGTTTGGGATTTTTAACTAGAACGTTGGATTGAATCCCAACCGTGGAAGCAAAAGTAAGTGCCCCTCCCCCCACCCCCCTTCTCAGACAACCAGTCTGATTTCCAGCAGAAAATTTCCAGATCTTAATCTAGAGAAAAGGGAATAAAGGAGTGAGTGTGTGTTTTTAGTTGTTTCTCTCCGTCTCTGTTTTCAGCCATCCCTTCCGCCCCTCTCAGCGTGATCTCCAGCATAAACGAGACCTCCGTGTTTCTGGAGTGGGCAGAGCCACGTGACTCGGGCGGCAGATCCGACCTGGTGTACAACGTGGTGTGTAAGAAGTGCGAGCACGGAGCCTGCGTGCGCTGCGACGACAACGTAGAAGTCGCACCCCGGCGCCTGGGCCTGGCCGAGAGACAAGCCGCCGTCAGGAACCTGCAAGCGCACACGCACTACAGCTTCGAGATCCAAGCCGTCAACGGCGTCTCATCCAAGAGCCCCGTCACGCCGCGCTACGCCACCGTCAACATAACCACCAACCAGGCGGGTGAGCACCAGCTCGTCTTCCTTCTCCGTCTCCTCCTCTACTTCCTCATTTCCTGTGCCAAGACGATGATGTCATGCCTCCTCCTCCTCTTCCAGTCTCTGCACTTTTTTTTTTGATGACATCGTTTTGTCGCACCTCTTCACGCTATTCCCATAGCAGCGTTTAACTAAAACACACAGCAATAAACTTCACATAATTTTAATTGCTACAGCAAAGGCAGCCACTTTAGGTCCTGAAATGCTGATTATTGTGTTTTGTTATCCTTCTCTCTCTCT